>NC_077227.1:138853721-138981221 GCF_027887165.1 Monodelphis domestica
AAAAACAAATAATTAACTTCATTACTTTGAATCTCCCTTAAAGTTTCCTATGTATTTGGACTTGTGCCACACATAGTTTACAGATGAGATACATCATTTAAATAGATCTAAATATAATGTGTAGCATATTATAGAAATCTTTGCAATATGTCCTTGATATGATTAAAGGTTCAGTTGAATCTTATATACTAGAGAATATTATAAAATATATGAGTGTACTTATTTTCCTGAATACTATAGTTATGATCAAAAATCCCTATAACACTTCAGGGAGGGATACAGTTGGCAAATGTGTGTGGCAAGGATGGCTACAAGAATGAGATGCTGCTTCATGATCTCCATTTCTTGAAAACTAGATTTTTATAACTAAAATTATACTATTAGCTGAAACTAAATATAGTGTCTTTACTTTCATTCTGTTGTGCTAATCTTTTCCTTACTATGTCAGAACTAAACCAAAATTATTTTCTTCCTCAATTTCAAATTATGTACTAAGTATGATGTTTTTTCTTTATTAGAATGTTTCTCATGCCCAGAATCTGTTCTGGGCAATTGTGATTTATGTGACAGATCAAAGATTGAGGCTTTGTGGTTAACTTTATTTAGATAGCATGGGGTGATTTTTATGTGTGGCTGAAGCATGACTATTTCCTGCTTCCTGTGAGAATACCAATATGATTTGAAATCATTTCTAATACTTAATAAGCATATAAATTTAAAAATTGTATTGATTATGTCTAAGATTTTGCTAACTATACTACAGGCTCTTTATATGACTTGCTTGCCCCAACTTTATTGTTTCTTTTGCTTTGATCAGATTACCAAAATTTCCTTCTGTGAACCCAGGGTTATATATAAAAATCCTTTTCTTGAAAAATTTCAAATGTAGAGCTTGGTTTGCCTCCTTAAATATTTTGCAAAGCTTTATTTCTAGGGCCCATTTTGTAATTAATTTAAATCTTCCTAGCATGCTCATGATCATGTTCATTTTATTGTCATTTCCTCTAACACTCTTCCCAACTCTGAATATTTGAAGATCCTTCCGTTGCATTAAGGTTAATCCAATTCCCATCTCCCTGATACCTTTCCCATAAGCCCAGGCCAAAATTATATTTCTTTCCAATTAACTTCCATAAACTTTGATAGCACTAATACATAAGCTCACTCAATTTATATGTGTAAATTTCAAGCTAAAACTTAAGATCTATGAGGACAGGCATCATGTCTTATATAACTTGTATCTGCTTAGGCACATAGGTACATAAGAATAACATATTGATTAAATGACTACTAGTACTTATTTCCACTCTTAAAATCAACTAATCAACAAACATTTATTAAATATCAGTCTCTGTTGATGTCGGATATGCAGTTGAGTTGATATACAGAGAGGATACAAAGACAAAAATGAAATAATCCCTAACTTCCAGGAGCTCCTTCTTTTCCTTTGCTTCCACAGACCTATCCTAATTATATGTCAGATGTGGATGCTTTAAATAAACATGACAAAGAAATGATATCTTTTTAAGAAATCAATTCAATTTTTCAGGGATCCTGAGATTATTTTGAAAACATGCAAAAGGCAAAATATGGACTATTTTGTGGAACATGTCACAAAGAAGGAAGTGAATTAACCTTTAAATTGGGAGACACTGGGTTCAAGTTCTGAAAACCATAGGTTGTGTGAACACAGGTTAGATAAAATATATAGTTCCTTAATTGTTCAGGGAACTAATATTATGAATTTTTAATATTTGTGGATAGTATGTGACTGGGCAAGTTATTTAATTTCTTAAGTAATTCTCTAGGATTATAAATTGCTCATGTTGATTGGGGTGATAGGGATTTCTATATTGAATGTCTCATGTGTGAACCAAAAAGAAAAACTTTGTTATTTTTCAGAATCACATTGCCAATTCTTCTTTCCAAAGGTAACATAACATAGTATTGCCTTTTGAACTCAAAGCATTTTAGATTCAAGGTTCTCAGAACCCTTGGGGATCACATTTGAAAAAGAGTATTACGAGTCACACACTTTCTAGTCTCAAGTGACACTGAACTGGCCAGCAGATGACTGATTGAACTTAAAATGATGCCTGTTGTAGAGTATTATGCAGATTGGATCAAATATACCAATTTTTCATAAACAAGAAATAGCCTCAGGATAAAAATAATCTCTTCCCGCACTGTCAAAATCTTGACTTAATGCAATAAACCATTTAGTGCTTAAAAGGAAGAGAAATGAAATATGAAAGATGTAGGCTTTTAAACTTTCACTGTCTGATTTTAGAGATGGAGGTTTAAAGAGTTACAAAGTGATGCAAGTAGAGAACCTGTTTGATGAAGGCATGTAAAATTCTGAAAAAATGACTTGTTGCACAGGGGGAAAAGTAATAGAATCCATTTCAACAACTACTACTATTGGTGGCACTTTATAATCCTCACACATTCCAGAAGTCCCACTGATCAGCAGCTTCGACCTATGGGATACACTTCAGAAAAGTTACATAAACAACACTGAACCTTAGGCAGAGGAAAATGTACACTTTGTACATGTTGAAACTATCCATATTAAGTCAGTTTAGCACTTTGATTAAAGAGTTTAATCAATCACCATCCTAACCTGTTTATTAATCACTTTATCAAGCAGTTGATGCATTGCTGGTTTTAATAGAATCCATTTATTTTGATTTCTACCTACTTCATCTTTCCAAAGGGCTTTCCGAATCAGCTGTGATAAAAAAAAAGGAGGGGGGTAGAGGGGGAGAGAGGAAAGAGAGGGAGAGGGAAAGAGGCTGGTCACATCTAAACACCAGCTAGAAATCTCCACCTACACTAATACATACTTCATTATCAACACCCAGCACCGACTTAGCCAATTTATTAAAGGGGAAAAAAATCTCCCTGGAGTGGGGCTTTTGGTGAACCACACGGTTTAGCTCAGATAAACAGAGGCCATTCGTTTGCTTTCACACCTGACACCCTCATGATGTACGATCCTAAGAAGATTAATCTTTTTCTCCCTCCGCCCCTCTTTGTTAAAGCCTTTTTGTGTGTGTGTGTGTGCTCTTCCTCCTTTTCTTCCTGGACACTTACACCACTTTGGGTTACAACTTGTGGTTAGCATTAAAGCCCCTCATTTCCTCAGGACAGAGAAAACAAGATTTGTAAGAATAATACATTGCTTATGTGGCTTAAATCCTTCTCTGAGGTTTTTAGTTCCCTATGACTTCAGTACAGTTGAGTTGAAAAGGAAGTGGAACTTGGAAAGCATCCATACAATGAAATTCATCATGTTTCAGCAGTCTGGCTCCATAAATATAGTCTCTCAGAGCTGGAAACATACTCCTATTTTTATGAGCTGGTCTGCTTAATGGAGATCAGGAATTTAGGGAGGACAACAGCTGATGGGATTTTTAGAAATTTGGTCTATTCTCATGGACTTTACTGGGTGACATTGACCCTTGCTGTGCATTGCAACCCAGCTTAAACAATAAGTCGAGTAAACATTTTATCTTTTTTTTTTGTCAGCAAAATGAATGAATGAATACTATTTTACCAAAAGACTTCCTTATTAAAACTTTAAAATAGGTTTACAATCAATCAAAATATGAATAACATTGGCAGAACAGTGAACACTAATTTGATTTAAAATCCAATTGAGCTTACCGCACAGAGCAAAAAACAACCCTCAGAATTGTAAGTTCATCGTCCTCATCTTCTTAATTGAATTGAATAAATTAATATTTGTGTGTCTACTATTTACATAAGTAAATGTTAGGGTAGATTGTCACACTCTTCTATTCTGAAGAAATTTTATTCTCCAAATTAGGCTTTGATTCTGCAATTTTCAAGAGATTGAGTATGACAATACTGCTTAAAGTAGGACTTAGGAGCATAGAGCAAGTTAAAAATTGGACTTGTCTGAGAATCTGGGTCAGAGTTCTTGTTCTTCTGCCATAATATATGAAAATTAAATAAGTTATTTTAGCTCTCTTCACCTTAGTTTACTCATCTGAGGAAGCAAGGTGGTTCAGAGGATAGAATCCTGAATTTAAGAAGATCTGAGTTCAAATCCAGCCTCTGTGGGACCCTAGATGAATCATTTAAACTTGGTTTCCTCATTCACAAAATAAGGATAATATTAACATCTACTTCTTATGGTTGTATAAAGATAAAATAAGATATTTTTATAGAGTGCTTTTCAAATCTAAATGTACTATGTAAATGCAAGCTACTATAATTATATTATCCTATAAAATTATATCAGACTAGATTAAGTCTAAATTACCTTTCACAGTTAAAGACAGAGTAACAATATCTGTCTTTTCTGTGGAAGATCCTGTTGAGCTTGATATTAATACGTTGTATCCTATAGGCAATGGTTGAGGATCGAGAGAGCTAGAAATATGCTTTAAGAAGATTATTTTGGCAAGTGTGTTGATAGAAATTTATACTTTATAAGAGTAGAAGACTCAGTCACTGACTAGCTTGTGACCACAGGCAAGTCTTTTTCCATTCAACTTTCTTGTTTTTTATTAATTTGCATGTCAATATAATTTTTAATAAATTTTCTGATCTATGTCTCTCCTCTCACATTCTTCCTCCCTCCCCAAAGCAGCAGGTAATATAACCTATGTTGTAGTCATCATACAATACACATTTCCCTGTTCATTGTGCTATGAAAGAAGACATCAGTTGCTATAGAGAAAAATTCACAGAGGAAATAAAGTGAAAAATAATAGCCTCAATCTGCATTCAGACTCTGTCAGTTGCTTTTATGGCAGTGCCCTGGGCAAATCTTAACTTCTATTTATTTCAATTTTCTAATCTGTAAAATGGGGATAATATCAACCCTCAGCACCTAGAGTTGCAAGGATCAAATGAAATAATTATAAATCTGTTAGCTCAGTGCCTGGAACACACATATGTATATATTTCTGAGCATATTCAGAACTAACATGTCAAAGTAAGTAGAGTCCTATACTTAATAGTTAGGAAGGACTGAGTAAAAATCCTATCACTGACATTAACTAGTTATGTGTTCCTAGGCAAGTCATTTCATCTAACCTGGTTCTAATGGCATTACATGCCATATTTATATGATTGTTATTATAATGCAGATGACATCATTCTTCCACAGTAAATAGCACATAGACTGTGAACTTATTTTTCCAGGAGTTGTATAAATTGATATTGATTCATCCATATTGTTTAGACAATATGGTATTGTGGAAATAGTCTGAGATTCAACTCGGGAGACTTGGGAAATATTATTCCAACTGCATTTTGTTCATGTCAAATCATATCTGGAATATTCTGCTTAGTTCTGATCATTATATTTTCGACATAACATTTAATAAAATGGAGAGCATTCAGTTCTCATGATATGATATTTGTAAAACTCAGCGTATTTCCTCAGACACAGTAGACATTTAATACATGCATTTTCCTTCTCTTCTCTCATTTTTTTCTCATCCATACAAGGGCAGATAGAATGGCAGAAAGTTCCTTTATCATGCCATTTAAAGAGTATGAGTGTTTGGGTCCTGGAAAAGATGGCAATGGGGTGGGGCATAAAGAGAACTCTATTCAATATTTGAGCTGGCAAATGAGAGATGGAATCAGTTTCTTATATTATACTTCATAGGGGGAAAAAGAGAAATAGGTACTATATTTATCAAAACCAACTTAGGTTATATAAGAAGACAAATTTCCCCCAAAATCGAGCTATCCTAAAGTGGAGTATGCTGCTTTAGAAAAATAAATATTTCTTTTCACTGGTAGTGTACAAGGAAAGGTTGGATAACTACTCATCAGTAACACTGTAGAAGGGAAATCATGTTTAGTTACAGATTGAATGTGATAGCTTCTAAAGGTCATCCAGCTTTGAGATTTTTTCATTCTCTGAAAATTCAGATTTTTCTAGCTCTGGCAGTAACTGTGTGAATTTGATTAAGTAATTCAAGTTTCTGTACATTAGTTTGTTTCCTTGAATGGGGAAAAGAAGGATAGAACACAGTACTATGGTTTTACTAGTGTAGGGAACTTCCAGTATAGAAAATCAAAGTTTACTGGTATCTTATCATAGCTAGTTGTCTGTGTCACTGAGAATATGTCTTCTCCATGATCTCTTAGCTACTATGGATTATAGACAGGATTTGATTCTAGATCTGCCATGCTGCTTATTGACTTATCTTTACATAAAATGAAGCCATCAGATTAGACTATTAATAAATTCCTTCCAACTCTTAAATTCTGTGGTTTCCCTTTAGGACAACATATATCCTAAATTACTGAAATCATTTATGGTTCAAAATTATATGTAAACTTCTTATCTCTTTATTCTTCCATTCCCAACTCCATTGCTCAATGGAAATGAGAATTGTTATCTTCTATCCATCTTTCACAAAAGTCCTTCATTATTGCCCAACTGTGTCCTCCTACTTCTTGATTCCCTTATCTTCTCACCTTACCCTGCTATCTCTTGATTTGTACTTTCTCCAGGCATCCCTCCTTTCCCTCCTTTTCATTATCCCCTCCTTGCCTTCCTTTCTTTTAACCCACCCTTCTTTCTCTTAGTTCCACAATCCTTAAGGGAACTCCTAGTCCTTCCCTTATCCTTTCACCCTTTCTTCCTGTTTCTTTATTTGTTCAGAAATTATTTTTTATTTCTGTGTGTGTGTTGCTCTCTCTTTATTTCAGGTATGATAAGAGCTGGGTTCTAGTACTCCCATAACTTCATCCCCTCATTCCTTTCTCTGTGGAAGTTCCTCTGCTCAGTGAATGAGAAACTAAAAAAAAAACAACTGTGTTAATATGTGCTAGGTTCTGTGCTAATGTTGAATATATAGTTATTAAAATATTATGCTCCTTGCTTTCAAGGGAAGTACATATTCCTGCTCAGGGAAGAAAGTTTTGGTCAGGAAAGTCAGAGGGGATTTGGAAATTGATCCACAGGAACATTGATTATTTACTGTCCTCAGAGCAAGGATGGAAAAAGAGGCAAAGAAGAAGGTAAGATATGGGAATGGAAGGTTAGATAAAATTCAAGGGGTGGATTTTACTGATGACTAAATGCAATGTGAAGTATCTTACAACAGTTAGTTATAGCATGTTAAGTGACTTGTATTCACTTCCTAATCTAAGTAGCATTCAGTTAAAGAAAGCAATCACATTTTGTCACACCAAGTGATGGGCCTCAATGTATGTGTATATAAATACCAAAATTATAATCTTACTATGGATGTAAATAGAACATTTTCTTTCCTATTTACAATCATGGAAGAAAATAAAGCAATTCACTATATTTAAGAATGAAAATCATAGCCTGAACTTCATTAGGACAGAGTGAGAGACAATGAATTTTTTAGCAGCAGACTAGAAGAATAGTTTTCTCCTGCTTTCCTTCAGTTGCTGCCATGTCTCCTTGCCCAGTGATAGGGATGGATGCCCAGGGACAAGCACTGTTGCCACACTGGCTCTATAGTCTGCACAGCTGGGTCACTGTCCAGATGTACATTCTCTTCCAACTGGCTTACAGCTGGAACTGAACAGTCACAGGGCTTTTGTCCATCAGTTCCAGAAATATTAATTATGGCTGTAACAATGCTGCAGAGTAGCTCTACTGCAGACTCCCCAGGCAGTGGATATGTGGCCCAGCTGTGAAAACCATTTCCAGGCAATGCTCAATTGTAAGAAATGGTCATACAGCTGAATTGCAGTGTATCCAAAAATGTTAATTAAGTATGGGACCCTGTTGTAAAGCAGCAGCCTGTAGCCTCCCTGGGAAGTAGTGGCATAGACACTCATCGTTTTGTAATTTGCTACAGTCTACATAGCATTTGCCTCCATTCAGAATTCTGAATTTTGTGGAAAGATAAACTTTTGTGTTTTTTTCCAATTGACAAAGATGGCACTGTGACAGGGTTATAAGACAGCTAAGATTCAAAAGGCATTCTCTGGAAAGTTTTAGAATTATAACTGAATCTACTGTTACAATTTCAACCAAGAAAGTGTTTTAAAGACCTAAAAGCACATTGAAGGAAATTGGTTACTCCCATATCTAAACTTATTCTTGAAATAATCCTATTCTGTATTTTCAGATTATCATAGCTACTCTCTTATAATCATAGAATCTAGATATGATTGTCTTAATCTCTGATTTGGGGAGCATTATGGAGCCAAGTTTTTTAGGAAGATGGGGGAGCAAATAACTATCCTTTCCAATTATAATCATAAACACTGATAGATGATGGTGTGATTATAATATGCTCAAGCATTTTCAAGTCAAGACTTGCCTAGGCACAAGACAGAGGGAGAAACCATTGATTTATTTTTTCTTCTTGTGAGGTCTGACAAAATATTCATTCTTCAAAATTTCCTTACAGAATTCTTCTAATTGAAACCCTGCTGGAAAATCCAAGGTATAGGTTCTACAAATAGATAATAGAACTAAGAAAAATTGGTTGTGGGCAGCCAAGTGTACTTTGTGCTATTTCATAGAGACAGAACATGAAGCCATCAGAATGAATGTGTACATACACACACATTGTGTATGTGTATATATACAAACATACACACATACACATATATACTGAATTAGAAACACACACATACACACATATGTATACTGAATTAGACTATGTAGAGGGCCTCTTAAGTACTTGGTTTAATTTTTGAAGTATGAATCATGAAGGTTCTAAATCCTAAATATTCAACTTTCTCAAATTTTGATGAAAACAATGAAAAAATGCCTATCATGCTTAGATTTGATATTTTGCTGTTTCTATCAAGCATTGGGAAAAGAATATAGAATGTGTCTGCATGTTTATAGATATTCATATATTAAGTTATATATAGATATCTTCATATATATGCATGCATGTGTATGTGTATATGTATATAAGTATGTATGTATCTCCTGGCACTTTTGAATTTGAGATGAAACTTTGAAAATTCATATAGAAAGTTTTGGATCAGAAGAGGAACTCAACTTTTGGAACAATTTTTAAAAGATATTCTTTAAAAGACGAGCACCATTGCTTATAAGTGTTCTGATAACGCATTTAAATAAAAGGAGGAAAAATAATTCCCTGATACATTTACCTACATTGAAGAATAAAAATATGCAACCTTGGGTATGATTTGGAAATTTTCTTGCTCTTGTGTGGCCAGTCATCTGAAGATACAGGCAATGTGCCCTTTCTGAAGCCTTTGTACTAAGTTTCAAAGCTATGTTTCTCTTTGCTCAAAGGGTTGTGGAAATGGTAGTATCTTTTGTCCTTTCTTAGTGAAAAAAGCTTTGATATTTGAGTTGGTGTTTACAAGTAATGGTACTATTATTCTTGTTTTTCTAGATGGCTTTCACAGATGTACCTTCTTTTTCTACTTTTTCTCCCTTGATCATAACATTTTCTGACATGGATGCAATTATTATCTCTCTTCAGAATGCTCACACATATACATATTCAACCTTAATATCTCTATGGAATTCTAAGTGATGAACATCTCTCCCTGTATGTCCCCTAAGCATCATCTTGGGTTAAAGATATTGATCTTATCCTCTTTACTATTAAATTTATTCCTCTTGCAAGCTTTGCCAATTCTGTTAAGTGTACCAACATTCTTATCCAGGTTCATGATTCAATTCAAACTTAACAGTATTCCCTTTTGCTATCATTCCTTCCATATATAATACATTTCTAAACATATGGGTTCTGTATTGACAGTATTTCTTATTTTATCTTCCCCTCATTCAAATAGATGATGTCTTAGTTCCTCTCATTCATTCTCCATGTAATAATAATATTCTCAACAGATGTGACCTTATCACTCCTTTGACTAATACCCTTCAATTATTTCATATTTCTCCCAAGACAAAAATATATAATCTTCATTCTCATATTGATGACTCTAGATCCTGACTCTAATATACCTTTTCAGCCTAATTTCATAGTCCTGTATTTTGTAACCCTTAGATTCTAGTCAAATTCTCTATTCATCATACTTAACATGGCTATCCCACCTTTCATGAATTCCCACAAGTTGTGTCTTATGCTTGATTCATAGCCACTCAATTCTATATTTCAGAATTCTTTTCTTACTTAATGGTTAGTTCAATTGTTACTTTTTGTATAAGGTCTTCTCTCATTCACATGTCCTATTTTCCATGCACTCAGATAGAGTAGGTAGAGCTTTTCCCAAACTCAAATTCTCTTTTAATATCTGTGAATACAGAATATAAATTTATAAACTTATTTAAGGCATTTTCATAAACATAAAGTATCAAATAATTATATAGTTTTCACTTGAATAACTATTACATTTTCTCAATTTATACCCTTTTGCTACATCATGAAATGAAGGAAGACTATTCTGAGCATTTGTTGGGGACACCAGTGTAGAAGGGATAGAAATAGAGGCTAGACTTGTGATTTAATTATTATATGTAATTTCAAAACAAGGAAACTCATTTTCTCAGTTCAGGATGACTTGTTCTATGTAAATTATAGTAAGAGAACCAGAATATTGGGAACGTAAGTGTATTTCTCATAGACAATATGTGTCAGAGTCTAAACTTGCAACCAAGTTTTCCTGACTTCAGAACCAGCACTAAGTACTCTTTGCCACATGCTCTGGCAGGTTTTTTTCTTTATCATGCTAAAAAGATTGAGTAGCATACTAACAAAATGTTATGTCTTATTTCTAAGTGGCTGATTATCACAGTGTCCTATAATTAAATAATTTCAGAGTTGGAAGGGACATTAGATATCATCTATTCTAATATGTACTTGAAAGGAAACCGCATGGTATTCTACTCAAAAGTGGTCTATTTAGAGATGTACAGACTTTTAGAAGTCAACAAGTCTGAAGAAATCACCATCTCTTGAAGCATCTCATCCTATTTTTGTATGACTCTAATGATTAAGAAAATTTTTCCTGAATTGATCAGGAACTGATAACTGTGTCACAGTTTTGGGCCCTGACAACCCATGAGACATGGGGGATATGCACAATTTCACCTAATCCCGTGAAGGCACTTTCTTCCACTTGGTGAAGACACCAAGTGGAAGAAAATGGTACAAAATGTATAAATTTTAAGATAATTTATGAATTTAAAAATGATCTATAAATGTATCTAAAACCCTATATTTTTAATACTCTTTAAACTGTAGTTTCATTATTAGCATTTGAAATGTGAATTTCTTATTCATTGGACCCATGATTAGAACAAATGAATCTTCTTAATGTTGAAATTCTCAAGAAAAATGAAACCACAAGAAAGAAAAAGTTGAAGGTAAATGGAAGGAATGCTCAGAGGTCCCTCCTTGAAGAGGGAAAAAAATGATCCTGCATCCAAAGGCAACCAAGAATATAATTTACTGTGAAATTCTGAGATTTTATATTATAATATTCTTAAAGAACACTTGTATAAGGACTAATATGAAAACAATTAAAATCTGTGTGGCTATATCTATTGCAAAGGATTAAGAGGTTTAAAAATTCTAGTGTAACTTATAAGGTCTTCCAAATAAAATCAACACATATTCCCTGAATTCAGTATAAAGGTAGGTATAGAGAACAGAAAAAAAATATTGGAAAACATGGCTCAGCAATAAGAAAACCATTGACCAAGAATGGATAGACAATAAGGATTTCTATACTGTTAACATATACTTTTTTCTTGTTACAAAGACATTTTATTTTACAATCATATGTAATAACAATTTTCAACATATGTTTTGCAAAATATAAGATCCAAATTGTTTCCCTCACTCACCCATCTTGGAGATGGTAAGCAATTTGATCTAGATTATACATGTATCATCATGCAAACATTTCAATATTAGTCATTTTTGTAAAAGAATAATTATTGAAAACAAAAGCCCCCAAATGAAACTGTAAATAATATAATTTGAAAAATAGTATGCTTTGATGTGCATCTGACTCCAAAAGTTCTTTCTTTGGAGATGGATAGCATTCTTTGACTTTCAGAATTTTTTCTTAGATTTTGGCCTTTCAGAATTGTGTTTCAAAATTGTCCCAGACCTTGTATTGCTGAGAATAGCTGTCTTTCACAACTGATCATTCTGATTCTGCTAATTTTCTCTGCATCAGTTCATATAGATCCTTCCAGCTTTTTCTGAAATTATACTACCCATCATTTCTTATAGCACAATCTGTTTTTGTTCTTCTTTTGGAGGCAACAGTGCCATCTTTTGTTTAATAAGAAGAATTTGTTAACATTCCTTCTCTACCTTTTCCCCTAATACTTTATGTAGTATTGGGATTAATTGTTCTTTAAATATTTGAAAGAACTCACTTATGAATCCATATAGACCAGGGGATTTTTTCTTAGGGAGATGGTTTGTTGATGGTTTGTTATATATTTTTCTGAGATGGGACTATTTGAATATTCTATTTTTTGTTAATCTGGGCAATTATATTTTTGTAAATATACATTCATTTCACCTCAACTGAAAAATTTATTGCCATATAATTGGGGAAAATAGCTCCTAATTATTAATTTAATTTCTTCCTCATTGGTGGTATAGCAAGAGTTTGATTGACAGCCCTCAAGCCTTAGAGTTCTCCATGAGCTGATTGGGTGAAAGTTCCAAGCTGCTGAAGGGACAGGTTTCCAACTGTCTGTCTGGAGCTGAAGGACAAGCCTGAAGAGTGTAGATCTGGACTCTCCTGGACTCTCCTAGACATCTTGCAAGCTGCCTTGAATACCATCAAACAAGGGTGAGGAATTTCCCAATACACTCTGGTGGACAGAGTGGAAACTTGGAGGAACCTCTCTTTTCTGGGACATCTGAGGACTTAGCTGGATTCTTGTACCTGACCCACCGAGGACTCTCTGTGTGTGAAAAATCTGGTTACCTGTTGGACTTACCCTTAGGAAACTTAGGTATTTAGTTTAATGTAGTTAGATAGTTGGTTTAATAACTGGGATCAGAGTCAGATGCAACCCTATCCCCTTGTCTTTTTTCCCTTAATACCTTCTTTGTTAATAAATTCATTTTATTTAATTGTGCCTTATACTTTTGTATATCACCTTCCTTCCCCCTTCCAAAATTTACTTATGACAGTGGTGAATTCATCCTTTCCATTTTTGATATTGTTATTTTCTTTTTTCCATTTTTAAATCAATGTAACCAATGCTCTGTTTTATTTATTTTTCCATAAATGCAACTCCTATTTTTATTTATTAGTTCAGTGATTCTCTTATTTTCAATTTTATTCATTTCTACTTTGATTTTTAGGATTTCCAATAGTCTTTAATTGAGGTTTTTTAATTTGTTCTTTTTCTAGTTCTTTTTTTTGAAGTTGCATGCCCAATTCACTGATCTAGCTTTTCTCTATTACTGTTGTAAGAGGTTAGAAATATAAATTCCCAATGTAAAAATGGAGATTTGAATCTTAGACTTCAATCCCCAGAAGTACTGGGTATTTCCCAGAATTCCCTATAATCTCACCTGAGTCCCCACCTGGGCAAGATCACAATGAGTATTTAACTGGCTCTCTGCCTCACAGGTTCCTCTTTACTCAGTCATTGCAATGGTGTAGTAAGTAATCTAAGCACGGGCATTCTGAATTGGTTATTCAGCCATAGGCACATGGTGTATTTTCTTTATTTCTTGATTTTCTAATAATCCTTAATAAACCTCACAAAATATAATATTTATATTTACTAGAGACTAATTTAATTTTACACCCCGTAAGTACTGCTTTGGCTGTATCTCATGAATGTTTATATGCTGTCTCCTTGTTGTTATTCTCTGTAATTGAATTATTGATTCTATAATTTGTTCTTTGGTCCTTTCCTTTTTTAGAATTAGATTAGTCTCTAATTATTTTTTGTCTTTATACAGACCCTTATTGATGATCACTTTTTATTGTATTATTACCTGAAAAGGATGCATTTGTTATTTCTGCTTTTCTGCATTTGGTTGTGAAGTTTTTTGCTCTAATATATGGTGAAATTTTGTGTAGTTGCCATATACTGCTGAAAAGGAGGCATATTTCTTTCTATTCCTATTCATTTTTCTCCAGAAATCTATTAGTTCTACCTTTTCTAACATTTCATTCACTTCCTTCATGTTTTGGTTTGATTCAACTAGATCTGAAAGTGGGAAATTGAGATTCCCCACTATTATAGTTTTAACAACCATTTCCTCCTGAAGCTCATTTAATTTCTCCTTCAAAATTTTGGAAGCTATACAATTGGATGTTTTTGTGTTTAGTGTTAATATTACTTCATAGTCTATGGTACTTTTTATCAAGGTATAGTTTTTTTTTTTACTTATCTCTTTTAATTAGATCTATTTTGTCTTTAGCTTTGTCTGAGAATATGATTGTTACTCCTGCTTTATTTTTTTATTTTTTTTTTACTTCAGATGATACACAATAAATTCTGTGCTTTACCTATAGTCATTGTATACCTCCCTGACTCAAATGGATTTCTTGTAAACAATATATCATAGGATTCTGGTTTTTAATCCAATCTGCTATCCACTTCCTTTTTATGGGTTAGTTCATCCTGTTCACATTCACAGTTATGATTACCAACCATATATTCCCCCCATCTTATTTTCCCCTTCTATCCTTGCTCTTTTTTCTCCTTTCACTCTTTCCCTCCTCATAAGTGTTTTTTTTATCACCACCTCCTTACTCCCCCTCTCTTCTATTATCCTCCCCCTTTCTTATTCCCCTCTACTTCTTTATAGGCTAAGGTAGGGTTTTGTAGCAAAATGAGTATAATTATTATTCCTTCTCAGATCCAATTTCAATGAGAATAATATTTAAGCATTACCCATCTAAACCCTCACACTCTCCTCCATTGTAATAAATTTTGTTGCTTCTTAATGTGAGATAATTTACCTCATTTTACTTCCCCTTTCTTATCCACCCAGTGCAATCCTCTTTTTCACAATTTGGTGTGTTGTTGTGGTGGTGATTTTTTCACATATGATATCATTCTAATCTTAATCTATTCTAAGATTTACTCCCACACCTGTGTTTTGTATACACCTTCTAAGTGTTCTACTAATGATAATAAATGTTTAAGAACTACAAATATCATCTATTGACATAGGAATATAAAAAATTTTACCTTTGTGAATCCCTTAAATTTTCTCCTTCATTTTTACTTTTTGTTGTTTTTCTTGTTTGTTTGTTTTCTTGTTTTTGGTATTTCTCTTGAGTCTTATATTTGGACATCAAATTTTCTGTTTAAGTCTGGTCTTTTCATCAGGAATGCTTGGAAGTCTTCCATTTTATTAAATGATCCTTTCACTCCTGAAAGAATATGCTCAGTTTGCTAGGTAGGTGATTCTGGGGTTGTAAACCTAGCTCCTTTCTCCTTCAGAATACCCTAATTCATGCTTTTAGATTCTTTAATGTGGGGGCTGACAAGTCCTGTGTAATCCTGACTCTAACTGCAGAGTATTTGAATTGTTTCTTTATGGCTTTTTATGGTATTTTAACCTTGCCTTTGGGGCAGGGCTCTTAATTTGGCTATAATATTCCTGAGAGGTGTCATTTGGGGGTTTGTTTCAAGAGGTGATCTGTGGATTCTTTTAAATTTCTATTTTCACCTCCTTGTTCAAGAATATCAGGGCAATTTTCTTTGATAATTTCTTATAATATGATGTGTAGCCTTTTTCTTTTGTTTTTTGCTCATGGCTTTTACTGTGTCCAATAATTCTTAAATTGTCCCTTCTTGATCTGTTTTTAAGTTTAATTGTTTTCTTAATGAGATATTTCATGGTTTCATCTGTTTTTTCCCATTTTTAAAATTTTGTTTTATTGTTTCTTGATGTCTCATCAAATTATTAGCTTCTAGTTGTCCTATTTTTTAAGAAATGATTTTCTTTTGTGAGCTTTTAAATCTCTTTTCCCATTTGGCCAATTCTTCCTTTTTAAGCAGTTATTTTCTTCATGTATTGATTTTATTTCTCTTACCCATTTTTACTCTATCTCTCTTAATTGATTTTTGAAATGCCTTTTTTAACACTTCCAGAACAAGAGACCAATTCATATTTTTCTTTGAAGTTTACTGTATACCTGCTTTGCTTTCACTCTACCCTACTGTGTCTATGCCTTGCTATTTTTTTCTCTATAAAACAATCTTTTTCTAGATATGTGATTCTTTTTTGTTTGTTTGCTCATTTTCTCCATCCTTTTTCTTGACTTTTACTTTAATATTAAATGTAGGATCCATTCTCAGGGTAGAGGGGGAACTTTCTTAAACTTTCATCTTTTTCTTGCTGCTACCCTTAGCTCTATTTATGGGTTTCTGCAAGTTTCAGTTCTTCTGAACTGTGATGGCCTGTGGACTGGAAGTTCTGAAAGCCACCTCTCTCTGCTAATTCAATCAGTCCCGTGGATTGCTGATGGCTTGAAAAGCTCAGAGCACTGTGAGCTACACTAAGCTAAGACTCAGGGTTTAGCTTCAGGCTTTTGGTTTCACATTGGGCTTCATCAGGTCAGGCATACTGTGGACTACTTTGCCCTAGGGGATTTATAATCTTGAGTTTGGTTAGGGGTTCTGAGCCTTGCTCTGGAATTACACAGGCCAGAAATTGGGAACTGCCTTGTACTGGAGTTCAGGTCCTCACTGTAGGCTTGGGCTGAAGCTCTGGAACTGTCCAGGCCAAGTGCTGTAAGCTGCCTTGCACTGGGTTTTAAGGCCTCATTTTTATATTGGGCAGCATTTCAGAGACTCCTTCTGGGCCTGCACAAGCTAGGCACACCACAATTGACCATTATCTAGGGCTTGGGATCTCACAGGCTTGGGCTGGGGCTTGAAATATTAATGAGTTTGGGTGGTCTGACATTACTATTGACTTATGCAAGGTCTCAGGATCTTGACATAGGCTTGCACTCATGTTCAGAACTTAGAACAATAGATATTTGGGTGGGTGGGTGGGAGGGGTTTGCTGTTCACTTGTACCTGTACTCCTTGGCAGGATTTTGCTGTAAGCTATTCTCCTCCAACCCCAGTGAACCAAACCCTCTCTGCCTATCTCTGAAACTGTTTTCCACAGGAAAGTTGCTTTACTCCATCCCCTTGTTGTTTTGTTACTCTAGTTTTCATTTTGATTCCATATTTTAAGGTTTGTTGGAGAGATTTCAAGTGTTTCAAGCTTTCCCTGCTTTTATTCTGCCATTTTGGCTCTACATCTGGAAGATATGCTTTTTAAAAGATTAAGTGATAGATTTGATTGCAATTACCTAATAACATGATGTCCCATTATAAAATGATTTGTTACTAAAAATAAAGTTATAAATAACAATGGATTTCTTCTTAAGTTGTCAAATTATAAGATTAAAATTAATATGCTAAATTCAAAGAAAAAATAAAATAAGGTAAAGCTATATCATTCAGATTAAACAACTAATTACATACATTTAAACGTTATTGTGAAAAATCAAGAAATAGATATAGAAATCATTGATAGAAAAATCATCATTTCCTAGGAAATTTAATGGATAAAAAAAATCAAGAAAAATTATCAATCCAAATAGCTTAGAGATGGAGTGTTATAGGTAAAAGACCTATAAAGTCAAGTTGAGTTGCTTGTTCAGGGTAATGGTTTAAGAATATCACCTTGGTAGTTTCGTATGAATCAGAAAGGAGAAACTTGAGACCAAGACCAACCAGGAGATTGTTAACAATTTTTTTATGTGAGAGGTGATAAGGCTTTGAGCTATGGTAGTGGGTAGATAAATTGTGAAAAGGAAACAAATGTGATAGATATTTGGGGTGTAAAATCAATAAAAATTGGAAACTGATTGATACATGCATTAAAGGAGTAAAGAATGGTATATTATTCAAACAGGTCAACCTGGATTTCAGGAAGGATAATGGTGGCTTCAACAGAAATAGGGAAGATAGGAAGTAATATGGATATTAATTTTGGACATGATGAGCTTGAACTTCCTTATGGATACCCATAGTACAAAATACCAAGTAGTTAGCCAGTGATGCAGTGTTGAAGTTTAGGAATAAGATTAAATCTGGATATATAGATATGGGAATCATATGCATAGAAGTGATAATTAAACCTGTGTGAAATAATAGATTTAGCAAGGGGGAGTATAGAACAATGTTTCTTAACATAGAGGATGTTCAGTCATAGTTATGTTGTGGTTGATCCTCTCTGGAAATGCCAGAGCTTCCCATGTGAGCCTAGGACAACAGAATCAGCTCATAGAGTGATTGAGATATGACCATAATGGATCTTCATAGGGAACAGGAAGAACTGGGAATATATATACTAAGAAGAGAGCAAAAGAGTTAGATAATACTGTATTCAAGAAATTCTCCATAATGCAAGTGGAGACATCACATCTGATCCATGAAAAAGTAGAAATGGTACCAATAACACAAATTTGGTAAAAGCAGCTGGACTAGTTCAAGTGATAAGCCAAATGAAGTCCATGAAGCAGTTATAGTAGTATGAGGACACTGAGGGATCAAGTATAAAGGGAAGTGAAAGAAAGGAAATTGGGGAAAAATGTAGATGTTAACACCCTTAAAAAGATCTATTTTTGAAATAGGTAAACAAAACTGAAATCCATTAGTTGTTTCTGAGGAGAGAGGAAAGACATTTCCCAAGTTAAAAAAAAATCAATGTTTAAAATTAACAACGAAAGGAGAGAATACAATCAAAACTTTTATAATCCATTTTATCATACTACATAACAGGATATCTTAGAATATAAAGTAAACTAATGTTAAAAAATAAAGTTAGAAATAAATATGAATAAAATGAATAAATGAACCAAATATAGATCCTATAATGACAAAATCTCATAAAAGTGATTAAACAAGTAATAATTGATTTGTCAGTGTAAAACTCTAGGAGCAGATTGGTTTGCAGAATTCTATTAAACATTTAAAGAATACGTGATTGGTACATTACAAAAATACATCTAAAAAGAAACTTCTTAAATGATGCAAACACAATCCAAATATCCAAACTAGAGAGTGGTAATATAAAGGCAGAGAATTTAAAAATAATTAATATTGTTGTTTTTACTTCATTTCAAAGATCATCTGTTTAGATTTTAAAGCTCTTCACAACATGAACCCAATTTATATATGTAACTTCATTAGATATTACCTTTTCCTCCCCCCAAAACACACTCAACATCCAAAGTGGCCTTCTATGTTCCTCATAGATAGTGCCACATATCCTCTTTCTGTAACTTTTCACTCTCCATCCCCTACATCTGAAAAGCACTTCCTCCTCTCCTTTCTGCCTTACAGAATCATTCTTTCTTCAATCATTCCCTCTTCATCCCTAAAACATCAAATTATAATTGAAACCATTCCTGCAAACTTCTAATGAACAATGCCATAAATCCCAAAATATAGTGTATAACTAATTTGTATATATTTTGTTTTTTCTCTGTATATTTTTATGTTCATTCTTATCTAATAGAAGGTGTTGCATTAGTCTAATATTTTGATGAGGCAGACTTAAATGATTAGGTTATAGTAACCCTGCTCCTGGAAGTTAAATTATGAACCATATTAATAGCTTATGATTATGTCCATATTTACTTAGAGAGAAAACCTTCTACCCATAGGCTGTGGTGTAGGGATTTAGCTCTGCTCCAAGAAAGATTATTTTTCCCTGTATGCCTATGAGGGCTTGCCTTACTACTTTGAACAAAGGGACACAAGAAAACGTAAAGGTGATAGTCAACCAAATGTGCTTACAAGAACTAAGATGTGGAAAATCAGAAGCAGTTCTAAAGAAGTAAAAGGACAGACTTAGAAGTAGATGAGAATGGTATACAGAGAAAATAAGGAAAAGGAATGGATAAGAATCATTATTTCCTTTGTATCTGTATGCCCACCCCCCCCACCCCCAACACCCTAGCCAACTGAGCAAGCTCCCATGGTAAAAAAAAAATTCCAACAAAAACAAAGAAACAAACCAACAAAAACAGAAGAGGCAGACATTGCTACTTTCTTTTTTAAGTTTTACCTGTCCAGTCTCCAAGTTTGGACAAGGAAGTGAGGATGAAGCTCCCACTTCTGACAAGGCCATGTTGTTGCTGCTATAGGTAAAGGTGTATTGATTAGGTGTTGAGGGAAGAAAAGGATGATTCTTTCACTTGCTTCTACTTGTGTTCTCTCTCATTTATTTTTCAAATTAAATATGAAAAAAATGTCATCCAAGACTTAAGCCACATTTCCTGTCTCTGGAGAGTAGCTTGCCCACCCAACCACAAACAAAAGAAACAAACCCCCAAAAAATTACCAAATGCCAAAAGTTTCTTCAGATGCTGGTAATCCTTAATCCTTTCTAGGGAAGCATTTGTTATATTTATGTATATCCACCTCTCCCCCATTAGAATATAGGCTCATTACAAGTAGAGATTGTTTTATTATATTTGTATCCCCAGTGCCTTCCACATAGAAGGAATTTTATAAATATATTTTTGTTATTGTATCGAAGCCACCATTTCTGACATTCTATAATGTACTTTCAACCATACTTACATTTTCCCATTATCCTTTAAGTCAATTCAAAATTTAATTTTTCAGAGGTCATAGTTTTCCAGGTTTGACAATCACATAGCATCTTTGGAACAATATCCACACTGAAATATAGATTTTTAGGTCAGGGAGCTATTTCTGATTATTGAAAAATAATGCACCATTTTCTAAATGAAATCCAGTATGTTCTACTCCTGTTCAACTGAAGACCCAGACCACTCATCTACCATGCATTTTCCAGTTGCAAGTACTGATGCATTTGATGCATCTCAAATTTTTGGCTAAACATTCTATGTTCCTGATTCCTAAACTAATAAGAACAAACAAACTGATTAGTCCATCATTTATGACAGTAGGAAATTATTTTGGTGTTTTTATGTTAGTTGCTTTTGTTAAGAAGCTGAGTAAATAGTGATTTTTGAGTTTGAATATATCAAGTAAATTTACCCAAGCTTTGTATTTGAAAAAGAGACATTTCCATACAGTTTTTAAGGCTTAATTTTCCTTACCAAATCTAATGCTATAAAAACAACAAATAATATGTAGAATATTGTATTAACTTTTCTTTGAATCAACTCTACTTCTGAATTTGTGGTCTACTATAAAAGTATCACCTATAGTACTTTAGCTATTTTCTTCTTACACTTTAATCAAAAATAGACTTGATGTGATCAGAACCATTGCTCAATGATACTCAAGTCTTCTTTGTTGCCTTTCTTGATAATATCATCTATGATTTTTACCATTTTTATTACTTCCCTCCTTTGTTATATCTTAATTTTTTATCACTTCCCACATATTTTTTTTCTGAGTCTACTTGACTGGGTTGAGCTGTTCCTTGTGACTTGATATCATTATATGACCCTGTCTCTTTCCCTATCACATCATATCCTATTAGAGTTCAAAGGTGGTGGTTTTAATATTATTGGTGACACTATACGTATTTTTAAAAATTACTGGAAATGTTACCTTTTGAATCTTTTAATTTTTCTTCTTTTTTATCTATCAGTGCTCTTGAAATGATATAGGGGAGGAAACAAGCATTTATTTAATTACTTCTATGGGCCAGTCACTTTATTTAGTGTTTTTTTTTTCAAATGCTACTTTCTTTTTCCACATGACTGTTCTCCTAGAATTCATGTTTTTTGAAAAACATGTAATTTAGCATGATGGAATCAACTCTGAGGCTCTTCCTTTGGTGTTTTTCCAATTTGACTGAAAAACTTCACCATGCCCAAGCATTGAATTCTCTTTCTACCACATTCTTCATCTTCTTTTTAGATATTGTCTTTTCTGTTTATATAGTAAGTCCCTTGGAAGCAGGAACTCTCATTCTTTTTTTTGTGTTTCCAGTAGAGGACAGTGCTTGACATATATTCAACACTTTGTCATCATTGTTTAGTTGGTTTTAGTTGTGTTTGGCTCTTTATGACCCTACTTCAGGTTTTCTTAGCCAAGCTACTAGATTGTTTGCCATTTCCTTCTTCAGTTCATTTTACAATTGAGGAATTGAGGCAAACAGGGTTAAGTGACATATCTAGGGTCACATAGCTAGTATGTGTCTGCCAGATTCAAACTCAAATTAGACTTCTGGACTCCAGGCCCAGTGGTATATCCACTGCACTAAACTTAGGTTTTCCACAGTATATTTATTGACTGTGACTGAATGTCACTTCTTTCTCATAACAACACTGTGATGCAGGTGATATTATCTTCATTTTACTGTTGAGGAAACTGAGTTATATAGAGGTTTGTGACTTGTCTGGGATTATGCATCTAGTAAGTGTTTGAAGTCAAGTTTGAATTCAGTTCCTTTTTTTCAAGTCCAATCTACTCTACCATCTAGGTGGTATCTAATTGGAAATCATGGCAAAATTTTGCTGATGTGTCTTCCTCTCCACAGCTTGTTGTTGTTTTATGAGTTAATGCAGCTAATAATATACCCTCCTATAGTATGTTTCTTTTTTCAAAATATTTATGGCCTAAATTAGTGTAGTACTTCATAAGATATGGGCATTATCAAGGAATCATGTGCTGCTGAATGAGATTGTGTTTGCACTTTTTTGACATCCTTATTGTGGTGACTGACTATATATGAAAAGTAAGATCTAGTTCTAGTATTGTTATGATAGAATAAAAACATTTAGAGCTTTAGTCCATATTATACACAGTTGTTTTTTACTTACTTTAGCAGGCAGAACTGTCTTCATTGAGCTATGTCTAGCAGATTGGATATTGGCATACCTATCTTGTTCTGGTTTATTTTACCTTCTTCTGGTAACAGAACATTTCACAGAGGGCCAGCTTGTCACCACATTTATTTCATTGGCACATTGGGGTACTTGATGACTTTTGTTGATAATCCAATTATATATTTTCTGATTTCCAGATCTTAACTGATCATCATTTTAGGGTACCTAAAAGGCTTTTACCAAAGCAGTCCTAGGACACACCAATCACTCTGGCTAGAACTTTTTAATTGCCTCATATTTTTCCCTTGATATAGATGACAGATTGATTGATCACAATACTGCCTTAATCTCTGATAGTATATTAATGTTATTTCTTTCACAAAGATCTAGAATTTAGAAAGCTAAACATTATATTGATGTCTGCATATTAAGTCTAAGCACTCTCTAGGGCAGCTAAGTGTCACAGTAGATAGAAATTGGAGTCAGGAAGATTCATCTTCCAGAGTTTAATTCTGACCTCAACTGATTACTAGCTTTGTGACCCTGGTTGAATCATTAACCCTGTTTTGCCTCAGTTTTCCAATCTTTAAAATGAGCAGGAAAAGGAAATGTTAAATAATTCCAGTGTCTTTGCCAAGAAAACCCCAAATGAGGTCACAAAAAGTAAGATACTCTGAAATGATTGAACAACAGTTAAGCATTCTTTAGTTCTATGGATTGAGATAGTTTAAAAATATGTATTGAATTGAGATTCTACTACTCTGTAATGATTCTTGTTAATCTGGGAAAAAAACTAGACTGCAAAGGACTGAAAATCATTTTATATTTTCTTTGTTTCACAGTTTATTGTGATGTTTATGAAGATATATTTATTTCAATATGATGCTACATCATTATTAATGATTCTAGATAGATTACTCTAAGTTTCCTTTCATTAGGACTCTTTAAGCATGGGATCATCGTTTTAGGGGTATGCTGCATTAAGTATTCTAAAGGCCACTGATCATCCATTTAATATTAAAATTCTGTGATACTGCAATTGCTTTAGAAACATGGCAAATTTATTACATCCATAGTTATTTGTTATTTATCATGTAGTGCCTGAATTCTAGTGGGGAACCTTTTCTTTCTTAGCTCAGTAGTCATAAGATTGCTGGCACAGTATTGACTGTACTCAGCCTTCCCAGCTAGGCTTCTGTGGATGTAGCCCACAGCTAGGGTATCTTCCTCACCACAAGGATTTATGAATAAAAATGCACTGCACTCAGTTTCTGAGTTTCCATCAAGTTTCACTGACAAATTATTTGACACTAAGTATGGGTAAGAAGTATCCTCTTTATTCAAATTAGTTTGCTTCTAGTTACCAGGTCCCTTTCTCATAAGATATGGTAGTCATTCATGTGATGTCATGAAAGGCTCCCTTAGTGGAGTGAAGTTCATTTATTGTAATAAACATTTCCTGTCACTGGAAACCAGGATAGCATCATATAAAAGCAAAATAAAAAATATATTAGATAAAGAAAAGTATTTAAAAAATTTTGGCCCAAATGAAGGAAACAAAAATGGAAAGTTGTTTTTTTTTTTAATGTAATGTATCAAACATGGATAAAATGACTCATGGATGGATGTCTGAATTGTGTCAATACGAATGTTATTCATATTCTAAGGGAATTATACAATAAACCATTTAGTGAGGGTTCAGATAATGTATATTCCAATCTTAGTCAGTTTGACATCAGGAAAAAAATGGCCAATGGTTTTGTTTGTTTGTTTGTTTGAGAAAATAGTTAAGACATATAGGAATTTAATGAATAAAAGAGACATAAACTATTCAAGGTATAGGGAATACCATGAGCAAAGATATGGAACTAGGAATACACAGTCTCTATTCAGTAGGTGGAGTATTCCCCTTGGACTTAATTATACACTTTGTGTTGTGGAATAATATAAACCTGGAAAGAATGCAGAGAGCCCTGAATGTCAAGAAAAGTTATCTTAACTTTTTCTCAGGAGGCAGAAATGGGACAGTGAACTTTTCAAAGCAGTGAATCAGAAGTGTAGAGTCAGAAGGGGTCTCAGAGCAGTTGTGTTGTTCAGTTGTTTCAGTCATGTCTGACTCTTTGTGACCCCATTTGGAACTTTCTTGGCAATAATTCTGGAATGCCTCATCATTTCTTTCTTTAGCTCATTTAACAGATGAGGAAATGAGGCAAATAGTTAAGTGACTTTAAGGTCACACAATTAGTAAGTGAGGATAGATTTGATCTCAGAAAGATGAGTATCCTTGACTCCAAGCCAGGCACTGTTTCCACTGTGCAACTTCTTAGCAACCCCAGAGCAGTAGCATACTGGTAAATGTTTAATAATCAACTTTCTGGAAAGAAAATATAGACAAAACACTTTTGAGTTTAATGTCTCTTATTAATGCTTTCTTTATTATCTTCTTAAGTCTAAATAATTAAAACATCAATAAATCAAGTCCAATTTATAGTTTATCATTTTCCAAAGTATAAATACTCACATTGAAAATTTAACAATTATCTCTTGAGAGCAAGTCATAGGAGTTGGATCCAGCACACCAGTGCCTCTGGTGCTATTTAATTCATCACTACCATTTCATCAATGATATGTTGATATCTGAATATATACCTTGTAGAACTATGAAAGACAATTCTCAGGAAGGTTAGAGTGAATCTGGGAATACTCATGATGTTATTATAAAAATTTAGGCTGGTGGAAATAAGGGATTGTCTTACAATGGTGGCAGTGAGAATAGAGAGTAGAACATGTATATGACAAATGTGAAATTCATAGAAAATAATAACTAATAATATACAAGAAGAGGGAGAAAAAATCAAAATAATCCTTGTGGTTTCAAAAATATGTGATTATTGCAAATGATATAGTGAAATGAGAAGGATGATCAGATTTAAAGGGAAAGTTTTACACAGGTTAAATTTGATTTACCAGTGAGACAACCATGCAAAGGTGTTCTGTAGGCCATTAGAAATGTATACCTGGAAGCAAGAAACTGTCAAGACTGAAAGTATATATATGACAGAAATCTGAATAAAGAATAACTATAACTCTTGTAAAAGAGAGCTGTGGATGTGAATAAAAGAGAGAAGAAAGAAGACACCACAAAAGAAGTGGTGAGAGGAGACACAAGGAGGAGAGGCAAATGAAGGAGAGCAGAGAAGATGGCCAAGTTAGAATTATTCTTAGCAATGTGTAAAAATACCTCCTATCAACACAGAACAAGAAAAGAAAGCAGGTAGGTGAGTTTATATTAATATCTATTTATATCTCTCAAATGATCTACCTATCTACAAATGAATAGACTTTGTGAGTACATATACATATATGTACATGCCTGTGAGTTTAGATCTGTTGCAAACATATGCATGTATATGTGCAACATGTTTGCATATATGCAATAAATGGAAATAGACATATGTGCATTTATATATATAACATATAGGAACACATAGGGATAAATGCTTATATATGTATATACTTTTATATGTATATATAAATTTATAGATGAACTAGAAACTCATATACATATAGAATATCCCAAAGGTCTTAGTACAGTTTTAAGATTTAATAACTTCAAACATATGAATGTTATAAACTTAGAAAACATTTCAAAAGTCATTTAAATATTGAAACTTAAGTTTTTAAAAAATTAAAATAAAACATAACCACTATCTTCTGCTGTTACTTCACTCTGGTAGGTTTTTTAACCTTGTGAACACTTCATCAACTGCTGGTGTTCAATGACTGAAAAGACTACACTTCTAATCTCAACCATTTTCCAAAGAATGAGATTTTGATATTGACATGACAGTTATTATATGACTCCACAAGAAAAAGTCTAATGGAATTAGATGTATGATTCGGTACCCTGTTTTCTTAAAAATGAAAAGTAAATATTTATTATTGAAATTTCTCAAAACTAAAGAAGTATAAAAGACATTAAAATAATGTATCATTAAAATAATTTGTCTTGGAAGTTTGTAAAATCTATCTGAAATTATTTCAACTTCCCTAAAACTTGTATGGTGTCATGTATATATAGTTATTAGCAAACAATTTGATATATATCATATATATAAAATTTGAAAATAGGCCCAGGGAAGAGATCAGAATAGGCTTCCTTGATGAAGAATATGTCTATTTATTATCTTAATACTTTGAGTCTAAGCAGTCTCTAAGGTAGAAAGGTGGCACAGTGGATAGAGTGCCAGGCCTAAAGTCAGGAAGATACTTACTAGTTAAGTGACACTGGCAAGCCAATTAACCCTGTTTTGTATGGTCATTCACAATCCATCTAAATTGATTTAAATGATGGTGTTTTAAAAATCAACATGACATTGGTTTCATCAAAATATTGTTATTTTGATCCCTGACTTATTCTGACTGGAAACATAAATAGATAATTAGATAGATGATAAATAGTTAACTCTAAGTATATAGATGAATATTTGATAGCAGATTTGTTAAGAGCTTCCTATACTCCAGGGACAATTCAGTGTACTGGGAGGTTATAAAGATGTAGAATTAAGTCAGTCCCTGCTCTCAAGGAACTGCTATTCTAAAGGTGGAAGAGAACATTTGGTTATCTTCTTTTTCTTCTCTTTACTCAATACCTACTAAAAAGAGAAATGAGGAACTGCCAAAATATATTCTTGCTAAATGGGTCATTTATTCATTAATCCACCTATTTGTTTGTTTATTCATTCATCTGTCCATTTATTTACTTGCTTATTTTACTTATTCATTTATTTGTTTATTAAAAGGATTCAGAATTGTTTCTGTTCAGGGGGAAATACATATCCTGAAACAGTCCTGAATAGCATAGAAATTATTCAGTGCAAGCTAAGCTCAAAGATGCAACAATAATAACAACAAAGCCCTGTTGATTTAGTTAAGTTAAATCATGAGTGGTAAATATTTTAAATATAGACAAAAAGCAACTGCTTAGAACAGGAAGAACTCTTAGAAACATTTTAAAAACAAACTGATTTGAGGTACTTTTTTCCCCTTCAGACATGTGGCCTACTACATTTAAAATGAAAAATACTCAGACAATCCTAATCACATTGTCAGTCAGATAGTCATCTTCTGAAAGGGGATCCTTCACCTTTAAGAATGCATGTACAATAGTGATATGTAAGCAGCTCAAAGCCTCAATACCCCTTTTTTCTGCAAAGCAAGGCAGGGTTAGGAAAAAATCAATATGTTGGAAGTAAAGGTCAGACAAGGAAAAGTGACATGAAACAGAACTAAGGGAACAATATCCTTCATGAAGACTGTTTGAAGTTTTCTTTACTGGTCTGCTAGCTTCAGTGCATATATATTTCATTGTAGAATAGAATCCTGCATTCTAGAGAAAAGTTATATTTTAAATATTTATCAATTTGACAGTGTCTTTATTGCCCATAATCTTAATCCTATTGGCCAAGTATCTGGAAACAGTGGATGTTTTGAGTGTATATTGCATGCTTTTTAGTTTTATTTTTTAAAAAGTAATGAGTATAAAACACATGTATTTGTCTATCTTTTTTTTAACAGTTCTCGATTTACTTTTTCAAGTGGGCCAGATGTACTACTATAGTCCTTAAAAGGGTCAGGAACATCTCCTTATTTCCCCACTCTCTCTACTTATTGCTTGGGTATAGTTTTAAAGTAGTCCATGAACCCTTTTCACTCTTACAACACATTTACCCACAATTAACAATCAAGCCGTCCTCCCTTCATTCAGGCATCCATTCTCTCTGGGCCTCATTTTCCCTGCCTCTCTCTTGATCTGCCATTGTGCAGAGAGCTGTTTGTGCCATCGCAATCTGCCCTCCTTACCAGCCGCACAAGGATGGGGGGGTGGGGGGGAAGCACACAGCATTCAGATGCTGAATAGCAAATTGCTCTTGAGTGTCCTTGCTTCCCCCCACTCTCCCCCTTCCTCCAGAAGGACAAGGGGGGCCCTGAAAGCAACTATACATTTTGCTTAGTGCTCTTGAAAACAAGCGTTTCACACCTGAAGCCTTTCACGGCAGCCCAGAAGCACCCCTTCAAACCACTTAATTGCCAATTGCTTCAGAGCTCGTTGTGAAAGTCCATTATGTCAGCCAGCTCCATGGCGAGTGACAAAGTATGGCAAATGAAAGAGTCCTCCTTCTTCCAGGGCCAATGCAGCATTAAATATCCCCAGATCACTGGTTTTCTTGTTAACAGACAGTGATTGGCTCCTGTGGAAGGTATGCACAGAAACCATCTAGTATTATTTTTAAATGAAAGATGCAATTTCCCTTGTGTTCTTTGTCAAAATAAGATAAAATAAGGAGATACCAAAGGGAGTCCAGCAAGATAGCTTCACACATAACTTGTTTGTGCTGGGGTACTTAGTAGAGTGGCATCCGTATGAAAATTGTGTGGCTTATATGGTTTTCAAAAAAAAATTAAGTGTGTACTGATTGTCCAAGTTAAGAGGCTCTATCCTTGAGATTCTGGGAAGCAAACAATACAAATATTCTGTACAAAAAGATCACCTTGAGCAAAAATGAAACAAAGATTTATTGACTACAGAATTATTCTAAAGTTGCTGGTTTGGAATTTGGATTTAAAAATGGTATAACTTTTTTCTTGTGACTATAATAAAAACAAACAAATAAACAGTGCCAGTTTTAAGGTATTTAATCTATACATTCATGTCTGTGTCATAAAATGCTTTTAGAGAATAAAATTATTTGCATATGGTGCTTCTGCATAATTATTTTAAAAATGATGCCACCAAGGTTATGGAGCCATATTAATAAAATATGATTTTGGGAGAGGATGATAACTTGAAACCTAAAAGGCTTTATAGTGTAGGGGTCTTTGGAATACATTCACTCAAGACATTTTCTCCTTTGAAAGCAGTCTGAGTTTATATACTGTCTATGTTTTTGTTGACATTTGTTTTAGAAGGAAAAACAACAGCATCCTTCTAGTTTGATAATGGAAGACATTTAGAAACATGTCAACATATCCTCAGATTTCAAGGACATTGTGTGGTTTATTAGGCACACTTCTGATATGCCTTAGAAAAATAGCTTTCTGGCTTTTATGGTAGTCTTGAACTCAAGGTTACTAGAGAAGTCTAGTTTCCCTTCTTATGAGGAACAAAGGCAGCTGTAGGTGAGCTTTCATTTATTAAAACATATGGAAAATTGCATGAATACCTTGAGTTGAAATGCTCTTCAATTGTGACTGCACTGAGGGGAGCCTGGCTTCCCTAGTTTACATTCAATCTTCCTTCACAATTAAGTATCATCCTTTTCAGCCAGCACTACTCCCATGTTTCTTCTTCCCCCTCCTAACCCCCATATCTTTATTGCTATTACCCATCAACTCCCACATCCCTTATGCTTGCCTAATCATTTAGATCAGGCCTACTCTTTAGACTTCTATGGCTGATTCTCTAGGCTGCCTCTTCTTACTGTCATGATAAGCCCCTGTTCACTGTCACTCCCCTCTTCCCATTTAATTATGCATGCTATGACCTGAAATGGAAATGTAACTGTATCAGACCTTGGGCTTTGGAAGGTTTAGAGATTCTAGTAATTTAAGAGGCATTGGGAAGTAGAGAATGTATTCTCAAGTGAGGGGAAGTACTGGTTTATAGGTCCAAAATTGTTTAAATAGGTAAATCATGCCAAAGTTCTCATAATTTACACTCTTAAGAAAGAGCCCTACCACTATTGTTCTTTATCAGGGATCAAATTTCTTAAGCCTATTCTTCAGAAAGAATGTATTCTCCCCACAGAGGGTGAGCTTGATTTGTCACTGAGTGTATTTTCTTTACTTATTTTCTTTATATTCACCTCCTAAGGTCATTTATCAGGATTTTCTATAAGAAAGATTCAAATGTGTTGAATTTAGCTCACTAATCATCTAGCAGTCTTACTAACTGTGGTAGGAATGCAAAAAATTTCCCATAGTATTTGTATGAGAGAGGCAACATGGTGTCATGGAAAGGGTGAGAGGCCTTGCCATAATGAAAATCTTGGGGTCAAAAAATGCCTGTCTCTGACCTGAACTGACTATGTGACCACTGGCAAATTAGGAGTACTATGCAATGATCAATTGGTGAAAAGCCATTTATCTAAGATGATGGAGGGAGTCTCCATACTAGGAGTTTTCTGGATAAAGATGAAACCACAGTTTAGAAAAGGAAAGAAAAAAAAAGATGACAATGAATCTATAGCATTCCCCAGTGCTCCCTCAAAAGGGAAGGGTGAAAATAAACAAGCGAAGTGCTTAATAATTACATGTAGAGAATTAAACAATCCACTGCCTCCCCCTACAACCTTTTCTATGGCATTGTTAATTTTGATTTTTTTCCTTACATGGAGATGAAATATTTTTTTTCAACTTCCACTTCAACTTTACCTAGTTATGCCCTCTTGGGCCAAGCCAAACAAGTCTAATCTTTCTTCCACATGACAGCCCATCCAATTCTTGGATGATAGATTTAAAGCTGAAAGTAAATTAAACAGGATGTCAGTCCAATACCTTTACTTTATGGATGAGGAAATTGAGACCCAGTGAGGTTAAATAATGGTCCAAGGATCACACAGGTAAGGAGATGGAGAATTTGAGTTTAAGGGTCTTGGTCTTCTGACTCCAAACCCATTGTTTTATCAAAGGTGGCATTCTTGACCTGTGTCCTATAAAAATTAGGCCATAGTCTCAGAAAGTGCTTCCAAAACTTCTGAAAGAAAAGTATCTGTTGAAGACCAAAGGATAAAGGAAAAGGAATAATGGAAAGGAATGAATATTCCTTTCCCATGTCACTAGTCACTTGGAATAGAATCTCATTCAAACATATTCAGAAAAAGAACCCACTCTACTGTCAGTATGACCTTGGATTTAATGTCTCATTTATGTATATGACTATGAGTAGTGGAGGAAATCCATGTATATACTATGGAAGACATCTTTTCACTAGTCTTTACACACTGAATCTGAGCTTTTTGGGGATAAGGATCTTGTGGAATATACAGAGAGAATAAATCAAAGACTTCACTATGTTTATAAATATCAGGCATGAAATATTACGTATAATTTGGGGATTTGTGAAGGTTGTAGACTTGTTCATGAACAAGTGCTAGTTTTTGTAAAATGTATTTTCTTTTATCTTCTCTTCCTGACATCTATCCCAAATTTGCAGAAGCCTTTTAAAAGGCTGAAGCAACAATTTATCTAAAGGAATACACATAGTATAATTGCTTTTGCAACAAAGCATCCTTCTTTCATTTCTCCAGCAATCGTCCATTTCCCTTGATAGATTCCCGCTTATGTTTAGACAACATACTCACTCTATCAGCTGTTTTCCTCCTTTTCCCTTGCCACCACTCTGCCAACACTCTCATACCACTTATCTGGCAGCATTTGTTGACATAAAGAGTGCCAAAATTCGTAAAAATCTTGCCTATGGTTGAGATAATTTGTATTTTTTTTTGGTACCATATATAAAATCTTGCATTGTTATTGAGGTGCTGTACTCATTTACCAAAACAAGAAAATCAAGGAGTTTTCAGTCTTCGTTGAAAAGAAAGAAATGAAATGTCACCAATCAGTTGGAAAGTGTCAGCATTCATTGGAACCTGAGTTTATACCCTTGGGAAATTTTAGACTGAGAACATCTGGGTCTCCTTAAATTTTCTTTTAGCCTGTTCCTCCAGGTCTTGGAAATATATTTATATTCTCCTTTCATATAACTTTATTGCATACACAATTTTGGTTTCTTCCAAACTTTTGGAAAATATAGTTCTTTTGTTTTCTATATCAGGGGAGCCAAAAAATGTTGGCTATCCCATCCAATAAGTGTAAGAAAGCGACCTAATATATGGCTTACTTAATACTTTTATACTTCTAACATATATGTGATATATATTACATTTGCAATAATACATTGTACATTTTATTTTCTTATTTCTACAAAGACAGTTAACTAGTATTTATTGTGCCCTGTTGGCAGTGTGATAAGCACTGAGAAAAAGCAAGTAAGGCCCAAAGTTTATATGTTAATAGATGCAATGGCCATTGCCAACTAATATGCCATATCTTCACCTAAAGGGCAAACAGACTGAAATATTTTTCTCATCTAGGCATGTAAATTGGCCTATCTAGCCAAGATCTTATAGAGATCAGGAAAAAAAAAACATACAAACAATACAAGAAGGAATAAGAAAAAAGAACTATTACTTTATCCTATTTAATTTTCTTTGTTCACGTTTGCATAAGACTATTAGATGCTTGCATTTTCTCAGCTTAGGAAAAAACAAGTCAAGGTGGCATAGTAAATGAGAGATCTGGACCTGGAGTTAGGAAAATCTATATTTGAATACTGACTAACAATTCTCAGGTGATAATGGATAAGCACATTGAGGTTCAGTTTGCTAGTCTGTAAAATGGGAATAATGATTTCTATGGGACTTACCTAATAGTTTTTTCTTAAACCTCAAAAGAGTTCATCTATTTAAAGTTCTTTGCCAAACTTAATGTGTTATTTGAATGTTATTTTTAATAAATAGATTAAAATATAATATGAAGAGATTGAGAATTAATAGGGAAGTTAGCAATATAAATTAGAGGTAGATCACCATTAATTTTGTGGCTTAAATAAATACTTTTGCTAAATGAATTTTTGACAACTATTTAAAAGATTTGATGATCTGTACATTCTGTCTACTTCAAAGAAGGTGTAATTAGTACAAATAGTCACACTAAGCCCTAAGGTCAAGGAGCGCTATTTCTCCAAATCTGAATGGATGATTGTTTAAGGAATATGTAGTTTAAATTATTTTCAAGCCACATGTTCAGTATTGAAGCAAAATAGTAAAGTTTTATTTTTAAAAATAAAAAAAATTAAATCAAGATGCTTTGAGCCATCAATTCTTTTGCTACTCTGAGAAAACTAGTGAATGTCCATCCCTTTAATGGGATACATTTTGATGATAATATTGAAAGAATTAATTAAATGAACTAAACTAGAGCCATTGCCACATGAATAGAGATTCCCAAAGCTAGGCTTAATGTCTTCAAAAAATATAGTAATAAAATAATTTTTTATTTGAAACAGTTGACTAGTGGAGACCAAATAAAGAAATTATGGCATCTTTTGTTACATCATTATAGAGTTCTTCATGATGATATTTATAACTGGAGAAATCCCTCAAAATATTCTTGCTGACTTTCATTGTGGGCATTTACCACCTCTCTTCAGCAGAAGTGATTATATTACATATTTTTTGGAAGGAGCAGAAATGTCACTTATTTAAAGGAAATAACTCTCACTATAGTCTTTTTGTCTTTAAACATTGTGGTCTCTTTGAAAACAAAAACACAAAGTTTCCCAAGTTCCACAAACAATATTTTAAATAAAATGAAAGTAATGGGATTGATACTTTTATGTTCAACATTTTATATTCTTGATTTGTGTTGAAGACATATTGCAAGAAAAGAGTCAATAAAAGATGGTTCTAGGCACAATTTTTGTTCCAACCCAAAAGACATGTAATATAGTAACATTAAATAAGATCAAGTGAGCCACCAAAGCCAACTCCATTCTATTGTCAGAATCAAATGTGTATAAGTTTTGAAAATAATTTATTGATGCCTTTTTTATATGTCATTTTAAATATCAAACCTCTTCCTACTGCACATACCTGGCTTATAACAAAGAAATACAGTTAAGCAATATCAGAAGAAATTTCAATTTATTATCTGGACTCCAGATGAAAGATGAGTTATTGAATATTTCAAGTTTTCAGACTTTATTTTAGGTTTAGTTTTATTCGTATACATTAGAGTTGAATATGAACTTATCATTCAAATACTCAAAATGGAACCAAAATTTTATAAGCCTTGGACATTGTGAAAAAAAGAAAGACAAATAGCTGTTATTGAGAAAGAAAAAAAATATGTGTTAAGGAATCTTATCTCTGATATCTATTGAAAAAGACCTCACATTATTACCATATCTTGCACAAAAGAGAAGTTCTCTGTGGTGATGCATATTTTACGCCCCCACTCTCATGATAGAAAAACCTAATTTTAATGTGTGCATTGGCATGTGGTGTTTATGGGAAGAAAGTGTACATGTGTGGGTGTATACTTAACTACTTGGGAGATATCTAAGTATGATTCAAGTTTCAGGAGGCTTTACTACTTTTTAAAGTCATTAAACCAAAACACTAAGGAACGACTTGGATCACTCTACTTAGCAATCCAAGAAAAGCAACACGGCATTTTCATATCATGCAATTGATTTTATTTTTTCATGAATTATTTAAGAAATTCTTTTCAATCTTTGTAGATGAGTTAGTTTCACCACTGGGTTCTCTCTTAAATTGGCACTTGCTTTTGGAAGGCCTAAATCAGACAGTTTGGGAAAAAAAGAGAGAAAAAAGGAAAACTGAATTATCAGATGAAAATATATCAGGCCATAAGATTGTCAGAGTCAGGTTTTTTGCCTGTGATATATTTAATACAATGCCAATCACTACTTTATATATTTTAATAGTTTTTTTTCCTACTTTTCAATGGAATCTTGAGAAATGTTGGTATTAACAAATTAATAGAAAATAAATTTAAGGAACATGAAGACAAAAACTCAGTGATCACTACATTTATCTCTCGGACGCCCAGTACAAGCTGGTCTGAAGATATTAACTTAAAATGACATAGGCAAGGAGGGAAAAGATGTGGATGAACAAATGTTGGTCTTGCTTCCTTAAGTCAATTATCCCCTTCTCACCAGTGTTTGCTAAAGAAATCCTTATGGTGGGGCATATATAACCTAACCAAGATAATCTAAAAGGATAGTCTATCTACTCATATAAGGAAGAAAATAATAATGAATTTCTTGAGCATCCCATATTTCTAGTAGTGTTTCACTATGCTTTCTCAATAGCACTGTTGATATAAAAAGTCTTTGCATTTCATCCTTTTTATTCTCCCTTCTCTTTGAAGTAAAGATATTTATAAGTTGTCCTAAAATTCTGTATGCAGTTTTGAATTTTTAATAACTTAAAATGACATTAAGACTTTTGAGACACCCTGTATTTCCTGTCATCCCAAACATGAGTCCATAAGTTCTTTGATTGAAATTCTATTTATAATAATTATATGAATAGGAAAGGAGAAATGGTTAAATTTTTTTCGATATGATTGTTTCAATTCACTTGTATAGAGATCATATAATACATGATATCAGGAATTCTGATCAATCATGAAGGCATAGATGGCATGTGTATCAGATTGTTAGAAAGCATAAATCTTTGAAGGAGAGCTAATTTATTAGATGACAAAATCAAGATTCAAAAATGTCAAAGTACTGAAACTAATTAAATAATATTGAAAGGAGTTAGATATAGCGTCTTAAACAAGGGTCCTGAAAAATTGACTACTTAAAAGATGAGTTGGGTGAAATGTAACAAGATAACTGTTTATGTGAAAAAAGATCAGGATTTTAGCAGTTTGGAAGCTCAGTATGAATCAATAGTGTGTAGTGTCAAAGGAAGTTATAGATTGGATGAACAAGTATGGGTGTGTATATTTGAATGTATTTATTTATTTATATGTATCTATACAATCTATTTCAATATTATATTCAGTAATCATACCATATTTTATTAAGGAAATTAGTAAGTTAAAGATGGAAGCAGAAGAAATTGCCAAAATGATTACAAAACATGGCTTGCAAGAATCAATTGAAAAAAGGTAGAATTTATTAGCCTGGAGAAGAGCAGACCTAGAAGTAGCATGGTCATTGTTTTTAATTGATATGAATTATATAGACCAGAAATCAGACTTCAATTTTAGCCCCAGAGGGCAACAAATAGAAGTTATAGGCAGGTGTATTTCAGATTGACATAAAAGAAAACTTTTCAACAATTGCTGGTATTCAAAATTGAAATCAACTTTGGTGGGAGATAGTGATAAAATAATTAAGGTCTTCAAGCTAACAGGTCACCTGTCAGACTGATGAAGAGGTAATTCACATGTAGGTAAGAGCTAATTATACGGCATATGGAGGCCTTTCTGTATCTGAGATTCTCTGATTTTAAGAAATGAAGATATGAGATGTCACTACTGGTTGAGGACACAGGGAACTTAATATCACTCACAAATAAATAACCTGCCTTTGTGCTCTTCTACTAGATAATCAAAGCAATATTTTGAAAAGAATACTGAATTTGGAATTTTATGACATACATATATTTTATTTTTGTATCATCTATTTATTAGCTATGACTTAGGAAAGATTTTTTTCTCTCTAAAGGACTCAATTTTCAATCTGGAAAATGGGAAAATTGTATAGATAATTTTCAAAGTCTTTTTAATTTCTGACATTAATGTGATCCTATAATTATGGATTTACTAGCATCCAACCCTTTAATGCTAGGAAATTATGTGACAGGTCTTCATGCAAATCTCAAATAGATTTCTCATATTTAAAGTTGAGAAATGCTATTGAAAGACATTTCATGGATTGTGCTTTTCTTATTTGGAGGTAGATAGATAAAAAGAATGACATGGATATGTGAGAGTATGAAGGAAGTTAAAATGACACAGTATCAGAAAATCTAGGCTGTCTTCTCACTTTACTCTGAGACCCTCACACCAGTCAGTTTAGAAGATGAGGGCTGGCACCTTCACCTTTATTGCTCTTTTTTCTCTCACTAAGCCTGTGCTACTTAGTCCCCATCTAGGATAGTGGAATGGGAAGAGTAACATGGTTGATTATTGCATGGATGAGTTGGTTTGCTGTATTCTTCTGGTGAAGTGGAGGAACACAAGATCTCATCATCTGCCTTGCCATTGTACCCTAAGGTCCTTAGATTCTTACTATCTATTCATCATTATGTCCTCCAATTGACTGAGCATTACAACCAAAGGATTCTTAGACCTTGCCACTGGGTAATTAATTTCTGTACCCTAGAACTCCAATTCCCAGAATCCTATGTTCTTTCTCATACTACATGCTAAAGTAGAAAGTATATAAGTTTGGTGTAGCCCTGACTCTTGCTCTCTGTTTCAGTGATAGTGTGCTGTGGAGGTGAGGTGAAAAGAGAGGCAGGTGAACTTGCTCACATGGATTTAATTTTGTTAGATAATTAGTTTTTTTTTACTTCTATTTCCTTTTTATTCCTTCTACTTCAAGTGATTATTAATAAAATTTTAAAATATAATTCTTGGAGTGTTGGATATTAATTTAAATCCTACACTACAAACCTGCAAATTCATCCTTTCAACTTTCAGGAGTAAGAGCATCTTATAGAAGACATCTCATATATATATATATATTTTGCTACTCCTAATTACATTGTAAATTCCTTGAGAGCAAATACATATCATTTTTCAAAATTTTTATCTCCAGTGCCTAGCATAGTATTTATTATGTATTAGATACTAAATATTTTTCTTCCTTTCTTCTTTTTTCTCTCTTGTTCTGCCTCTTTATTTCTTTCTTTCTTCCTTTCTTCCTTTCTTCCCTTTCCTCTCTTTTCTCCCTTTTCCCCTCCCTTTCCCCCCCCTTATTTCTGGTCCCCCTCCCTCTTTCTATTCCTTCCTACCATGGAAAATTAATATTAAGTTGGAATTTAAAAAAATAATTTTCTCTCTACCAGCACCCCCACGAAAAAACCACCTGATTTTAAGCTGAAGCTTCAGACAATTTCTCCCCTAGGCCATGAAACTGGATTGGGTGTTCCTTTTTGTTGATATCTTTATTTAGGATAACAGGATTTGGAGTAGGCTGAGAAAACACTTGAAACACTTGAAAGATTAAATTACCTCAGGTGCTATGAGTTAGGCAACAATGTTGACTCAGACAAATGGCAGGGAGAAAGAGGTTTCTTGCCTTCCCTAAGACCTGCCTCTTTCTGTGATGAAATAATGAGAAGGGAGTTGGGGTCTAGGTCCACCTTATCAATGCTGATTTTCTAATCAGAGATGTTTTAGGAAGAATCTGAGTGTTGAAATCACAAGAAGTATATATTGTCCTGAAGTGGAGGCAGTCACTCTCTTGCTGAAATATGGCTCTGCTGCTCTCTTGCTCTGCTCCTCTTGGGTCTCTTTCTTTTGCCTTGGTTACACCCTTTGGTTTCCATTCAGATGATGGAGAAATCTACTGGTTAGTTTTGATTTTATTGAGTTGCCAGTTAATAAGCTAACTTAAAATTAAGAAATACTGCCTCTCAAGAATTCAATCATTATACCTTCTTCCTTCTTTCTTTTCTTCCTTCCTTCCTTCCCTTCTTCTTTTCTTCCTCTATGTCTCTGCCTCTTTAATTTTGGACAAATGCTTTTATCTCTTGCAGACTCAATAATGTGTCTGAAAATACCTTGTATCTGTAAAGTATTGTTCAAATATATGTTATTTATATTATCATTGCCACTATATCAATATACATATATACAATATATATAGCAGAAAGAAAACCTAGATATGTATTAACTGAGAAAAAAATAGGAAAATAGTATTATTTTAGGTAGAACTAGCTGTGAAAGTACACAAAGGACTCAATGCAAAAATCAGCATCATCCTCATCTCAATCATCATCTCACATATGTGTAGTGTTACTTTAAGACATAAAACATATTTTTGTAATAAAAAGTCATGAGAAAGACTATATTTCAAAATGAAATATAATAGCATAGCTTAGTAATAAACCTATTATATTGTAGTAAGGAGTAGGGTAAAAATATTCTTACTTTAAAATTCTTATTAGAATGGAGGTCAAAAGAATTGCAGAGAGAAAATGAAGAATTTGATATTTATTTCATGAAAAATGGTGATGATCCAATAAGAGACATTAAATTATACCATTAATTATTTCAAGCCTTTCATACCTACTAACTAGAAAAACTGCCATTTTATAAATGCTTTTGTATCCTTTAAAGCACACATATGACTTTATCTTTCATCTATATAGTAAATTCAAATTTACTTTACTTCCATGATGAAATAGAAAATCTTCTATTTTTATAAAACCCTTTCTCCATCTTAGAATCAATCCTAAGTATTGATTCCAAAGTAGAAGGACAGTATGGGCAATTAGGGTTATGTGATTTGTCTAGGGTAAAATGACCATGAAATATCTGATGCCTGATTTGAATCCAAGACCTCACATCTCTAGGCCTGGCTCACTATCCAAAGAGCCACCAACTGCCTCCTTTGTTTTAAAACTTTTTACAACCTATACCTACCTTTAAAGTATTTTTCCCCCATTTTAATAACCCTTACTTTCAATCCTAGAATCAGTACTAAGCATGGGTTTCAAGGCAGAAGAGCGGTAAGGGCTAGGCAAGTGGTATTAAGTGACTTGCTCAGTGTCACACAGATAGGAAGTATTTGAGACCTTATTTGACCCCAAGACTTATCATTGGCCTGGCTTTCTATCAACTGAGCCACCTAGCTGCCCCCTTTCTAGTTATCTTACTTCTCACTGGTTATTTTTGTGTCTTGAAATTTCTTTCTTTTCTCACTACTGCTTCCTATTTTTCTTCAAGATTTCAACCTACCTTCTTCAATGGAATTTACCCAGGCTTCCCAGTAGCTAGTGCCTTCTTTCTGTGTTTACCTTGCATTTTCATTGTATATATCTTATGTATATAATTATTTGCATGTCCTTCCCCAGTAGAATGTGAGATCCTTAAAGGAAGGGACCTAGTTTTTTTCTTTTTTCTTTCCATCTCAAGAAAGTAAATAGATATGTGCAAATAACTGTAATATAAAGCATTGCATAATAAATGGTTGAGAAAATAAATTTATATGGGCCCATTAGAGAATGACATCACTTATAACATCTGAAAATATTGATATATCTGTATATTTGATAGAAATTGTGCACTGAGAGTCATCTACATGCCTGTGTATAGTCTAAATCAGACATGGCCACTTTTGAGCTGACAGTGGTACATTGAGGAAAAGGAGTATGGAAATTATTTAATGAAACATTAATTTACAGATGTTGAAAACTCAGATATTTCAATGATTTGCCTAAGGTAACATGCCTATGTATGTAAGAGTCTTTCTTAAGTTCATGAATGACATAAATAAACCTCCATTTCTAAGACATCTATGCTTGAAATAAAAGCAACATTTTTATACCTTTCATTTCCTTGCTCTCCCAAGTCCAATGAATTAACAAATCCTACGCCTTTTTAATATGTCTCTAGAAACCATCCTTTCCTTCCCATTCCTACTGCCACTAGTTTATGTCAACACTTGGTTTGATACAATAGCTACATACCTGATTTTCTAATCTTTTGGCTCTCTCCCATCTAATCCATCCTGATCAGATGTAGCAGGTGGCTCTTAATACCACAATCTTTTGATCATGTCACTTAACCACCTGAAAACCTGCAATGGGTTGGAATCATGTGAGTAGAGATGAGCTCCCTAATGAACCAAAATAGAACACAAAAGTCAAGCCGAGGTTATGTCTTTGAAGCAAGCAAAACTGTACATGATGTAATAGAGATAATGTTAGAGTTGGTGTTGGAGATTTGTTTTTTCTAATTCTGCCATTTGCTAACTTTGTGGCATTAAGCTAATCAATAAACCTCCCTGGATTCAGTTTTCTCATCTGTCTCTAAGGTCCCCTTCTTACTTAAAAACTATGACTACTAGAACACAAAATGACCGTCAATTCTTCAATGAATTTTAATAATCAGATCAAATCAGATTCACCCAGATCCCATTAAATATACCAAAATAAGGCATTAGGGAGTGAGTAAACACTGATTCAACAAAGAAAAGGGCAATTTAATTGTTGCATTGTGTCAGCATGAATCTTGGTTTGGTCAATGAGCATAAGGCTCTGAGGAAACCATAAGAGTTAGTGTTTAGTCTGAATAAAAAACACTCTTCTTGGGATATCAGGTTCTCTTGACTGTACTACATCTTCTTCCCTCCCTCCCTCCCTTCCTCCCTCCCTCCCTTCCTCCCTCTCCTTTCTTTCTTCTTTCTTTCTTTCTTTCTTTCTTTCTTTCTTTCTTTCTTTCTTTCTTTCTTTCTTTCTTTCTTTCTTTCTTTCTTTCTTTCTTTCTTTCTTTCTTTCTTTCTTTCTTTCTTTCTTTCTTTCTTTCTTTCTTTCTTTCTTTCTTCCTTCCTTCCTTCCTTCCTTCCTTCCTTCCTTCCTTCCTTCCTTCCTTCCTTCCTTTCCTTTCTTTCTTTCTTTCTTTCTTTCTTTCTTTCTTTCTTTCTTTCTTTCTTTCTTTCTTTCTTTCTTTCTTTCTTTCTTTCTTTCTTTCTTTCTTTCTTTCTTTCTTTCTTTCTTTCTTTCTTTCTTTCTTTCTTTCTTTCTTTCTTTCTCTCTCCTTCTCTCCCTCGTTTCTTTCTTTTTTAAGTTACCCATTTGTGGATATTTTGATTACATAACCACATATTATCATCATCTGTGACTATTATTTTGTGCAATGTTTATCCAAACCTGAAAATCTAGAATTTAATAAGTGTTAGATTGTCTCTGAAACCAAGAAATCTAATTTAATGCAGTGAACTTTGTCCATCTGACAAAATTTATTGTAGGCTTTTTAATCTTCAGGAATGATGCAAAGACATAACAAACTTTAACAATTTATTTTTTGAACAATAAAAATATTTAGATTGTATAAAAGCATAGAAAATAATGCAACCAGTTTTCCTTTTCAAGTTGTACATTGTGCCATATTCATAATATGTCCAAAACAAATGTTATCACCTTTGGAAAGGAAGAAAGCAGCACATTTTAGCTGACTAGAAAAATATTCACATAAATAGCCAATTGACTTGATGATGATGGCGATGATAATAATGTCAATGATAAAATATTTAATCTGAACTACATGAGGAAAAATATTTCCCAAATATTAGGACTTAGAAGAAGGAATAAAAAATCAAATGGAAATGGGACACAATTTGTGAAAGGAAAGAAAGAAAAAAGAAAAAAGAAAAAAAGAAAGGAAGGAAGGAAGGAAGAAAGAAAGAAAGAAAGAAAGAAAGAACGAAAGAAAGAAAGAAAGAAAGAAAGGAGAAAGAAGGTAAAAGGATGAGAATTTTGACTTGCCCATGATTGCACAGTAAATTAAATTCTTAGGTGGAATTTGAACTCTAGTTTTCTTGACTTCATGTCCAGCACTCTATATGCCTTGCCATACTGCCTTTCAAAAATTAACAAAATCTCTTAAAACACCCTAGAAACATTAATTCCTATATTCCTTAGGTCCTCAGCTATCTATAGGTTGTCTGTAATATCAAGATATGAAAACATAATGAGGTAAAACTGAACAGAAATAATATAATGATATACATATATTCTGTGAAACATTATACTTTTCCAATAGCATTGTTATGACAAACATAAGATATCTTCCTCATTTTCCCCATTTCTAAATATCTTGCAGGTTTTGAAGACACATCATTAAATACTATAATATGGGGAATCATGGTTAGTCTTAAGTATGAGCAGAAATCAATACACAATGGCTTGTGGAAGTGTTAACAGAAAATCCCATTAACCATATTGTTCATTGTTTAGCTATTCTAAAATTAAAATGTGTTTGATGTTCCTTTTCAATATGAACAGCTAACCCAGACATTTGTTTTGTGCGAAAACACACTGTACTCTCTGTGAAACCTTTAAATTTGGGGAAGTAGTGATCTAAAACAAGCTACTGGCACCAAGGATTGTAACCATGGGAGAGATTAAAATTGGTGGATAATGTTATTGCTTTCTTCATCTCATAGCTGCAATGCAATGTGCTAATCACTGAGCAAGTCTGTTTGTTTGTATGTGTATATGAGATCCCCGTTGTGGTGGAGGGTCTGATTGGTCCCAGACCTCCCAGTTTTCCAGGTGGGTTACAGTCTGTGTGTGCGTATGTGCTCATTGCTTTCATTTGGGAACAGCCTGGGTATAAAATTTAAAGGTACAGTAATGCTAGCTCCTCATTAGAGTAAATAAGGTAAAATAAGTTTTTTAATTTGAAGTTCATTTCTACTGGACTTATTTATCCACTGACATTCTGAGGTATCATGTAATTATTTTTTAAATTTATCACCATCATGTCTCATCTCTTTCCAAGTCCCAAACAATAAATCTCTTTGGAACTTTTTCTTACATGGGAAAATAAACATTTCTGAAGACAAACATAAAACCAAATGCCTCTTATCAGTTTCTTTTCAATATCTGGGGAACAGAAACTTTTTTTTGGGAAAAAAGATGAGTTTAGTGCAAAGCTTGTGAATATTTTCATAATGTAAAGTAATGTATCTTATTTTATCTTTTTATTTTCTTGGAATTCTGATCAGAGTGAATGCATTTCTTCATGGTTTTCTCCCTTCAACATTTCTCTCTTCTTTGAAAGCTATTGAAGACAGTCAGGCTGCAGTTGCCTTGTGTTGTGCAGGCCTCCTGGCCCAGGAGAATCATGAGAATTGTTCAGAGCTTCCTCAAGTTTCGCAGAAAAAAATTAATCAGAAAAATAAGCATTTCTGCTGAGATTGAGAAAAGTGTGCTTGGAAGAACAGCTGTGGACCACCAAAAAAGTCAACTGGAGTTGGGAGGAGGTAGAACTTAAAAAAAAATACTCTGAAGGCGCTGCTTTAAAGAGAAAATGAATCAGAGACGAGTGCTGAGGTGCTAGAATTCACTGGCTAATAACTTTAAATAGTCCATTGAGTCTTCCGGAATTTTTTTTGTTCTTCTTCAAGAATAATCTGCTTACATCGTTAAGACCTCAGCTAAGCTCAGTAACACAAATTACCAGATGTTGTATCCCCTAGTTTTTCCATCAAAAGACCAACCACCAAGCTTGTTGAAAGGAAAAGGTCATTGTCCCTCCCATGCAATAAAACTATTTTTTGCAACTCCTAACAAATGAAATGAGAATACCTTTCAGCTGTCGAGGGAACCTATCTCCCGCTTCTTCGAAGTCTCTGTTTGGCTTTGTTATTTTCTAATAATGCACTCATGTGTAAGCTAATAATGTGAACAGAGGGAAAATGAAGAGACTTTAAAAAAAAGGGGAAAAAAAAGCAGAATGAATTAGGGCAATTGAGGTCGCTCTGTCTCATTTTTGCTGCAAGGATTTTAGCCCTAGTTTTTACCTTATCGCTTATTACACAATTTATGATAAAATGAGATGTGATTCCATTCTTATTGTTGCTCTATAGCCTATTGAACATGCATATATAGAATTCATTTCAGATTTAAACACTATCTTAATTATAAACTGAATAAAATGGACAACCTATCAGGTTCTCTAAATTGCATTCTAACAAATAATTCCATTTTTCTATCACATTCCTACCAATGATATATTGGGCATAGTAGTGTTGAGCAAGCTTTCAGTTTCTTTTACAGTTCTAAGATTGTACCAGAACAACTATTAGAACAACTATTAATTTGTTTCAGGGCATGTAAGTTTGAGAACTTTGCATTTCGTCATACTTTGAATAAGCATCTTTAAAAGCAAAGCAAGATAAAGTCTTTAACCTTTTAATTATTTATAGTTTATTTTATTTATTCATTCATTTAAGCTGAAAGAATTTAAAGAACATATATGTAAGACTTTCTTTTCTTTTTTCATAAATTATTTTACATTCATGCCTTTCCAAGTGTAGCCTACATAATAAGTGTCAGTAAAGGAAACATATGTCTAAAGTTGCCAAATAAAAAAAAATTAAAAAGAAATACTTAGAAAGTAAATGAAAAATGTAAATGCCCATTGAAATAAGGAAAGCCTAACTGAAATTTCCTTATATAATAGTAATGTCTCTTAAACTAAGTAGTTTTACCTTTTGTTTATAACATAGATATAAACTTTTAATATTTGTTTTTGTTATAAAATCTCAAGAAGTATAAATTAAACAGGTAAATACAAAATCTATATAATAAAATATATAAAATCATAGTTTATACATAAGATATAATGTTCTGAGATTTTATTTTAGGAAAATAGAACTTATTAGAGCTATTGATATATAAACAGGTTTGTGGGGAAAATGCAAGTGAAAAATTGTTGATCATATAATTTAATGCTTAAAGTAAGTAAATAGCCTTTATGGAGTGCTTTAGTGCTGGATATTTGTTCTTCCATATCATTTTATATGACAGCATTATTTTAATTCAATTGGGCTTCATTTTAATCTATAGTGGTATCAGAGAAAAATATTTCAATCAGTAAAGTTTTTAAAAAAGGTTATGCTTTTGGATTACGTGTTAATGTGTTTGGTCTCACAAACTTCAAAATTTAATTTGAGTTGATTTTCCTCTTCATTTTATATCCTCCTAAAATTATATAAACACTATATTTGAGTTTTATTCTCATTAACATGAAGTGCACATGACTAACTGTGAAAGCTTCATGATACTTTAGTGTTTAATCAAAGTTTGTAACTTCTTAAGTTATAACTAGACCATAAAAAGGCAGTTGTACTGAAATTACCCGAGAACCTTTCCCTGTCTATCAGCGCAATTAGTTCAGATACTTCTGAACATTTGAACGTTACAAATAAAAGTGTGGTCTCTTCTCTTCTCTTCTCTTCTCTTCTCTTCTCTTCTCTTCTCTTCTCTTCTCTTCTCTTCTCTTCTCTTCTCTTCTCTTCTCTTCTCTTCTCTACCTCTTCTCTTCTCTTCTCTTCTCTTCTCTTCTCTCTCTCTCTCTCTCCCTCCCTCCCTCCCTCCCTCTCTCTCTCTCTCTCTCCCTTTCTCTCTCTTTCTCAGCAGAGTTCTTCAATGTAAAAATACAATTTTTAGTCATTTTTTCCAATTTAAATGATTTGCTATCACAGTTACTCCATCTTTTATCTCTAAAATAGTTTCAACCCTGTTAATGTGTGCATGTACTTTTTTCTTATCAGCCTCTCGGCAGCATTTGTGATTCATAGCAGTCATCAAAGTGATAATAAACTCATTCACAATACTAACAAACATGGGGCTCCCAGTTATTTACGAGGCAAATTCACTGCAATGCTGGGCAGTGGAACAGGGGAGAATCAAGATGGTGTTGATTGATAAATTGACAGGTTAATTTACAAGTGGATAATAGGAGTTAGACCCAGAGGGAAAGAATGAAGGCCTATATTCTAGCTTGGTTGCACTGCCATCTGTCTTATGCCAGGAAATCTGCAGGAGCAGTGGTTGTCAAGATCAAATGCATACACATTCTTCATAACTTAAAGACAAAGACCCCCATTTACTGCTATTGGATGCATTTGTTCGCATGGTACTTCACACAATTGACCCCCAGTATGTCAAGACAGAGTACCAAATCTCTCATTTTTTTTCTTTTTGTGTGAACCACTTAGAATGTTCTTTAGGCATACATGTATGGCAGTTTTATAACATAATAAATTGAACAATAATTTATTTTCAACATTACATTTTGTAGGCATGCAGTCTTTTGTGATTCTTAAAGAGCTGGAATGCATTAATTTAAATTAAATATGCATATGAGATATCCTTTTTGTAATAGTATGAATTACCATGTCCTTTCATTTCCACTGATTTTTAAATACAGAACTGACTGTTTAAATAATACATAACTTTTGATGTGCATTGAGTATAGTTGTAACTGATTACATGAACCTAATATAGAAGGTGTCTTATTATATAATAGACTTATTATATAATAGACTATAAAAGAACTTTGTTCTCTTCTATTTGTTTTCTGGAGATTTATTTAATAAAGTTCCTTTTTGTAACATTATTTTAAGCAGTTAAAGGAAGTAACAGAAAAGGAATGTCATCACTTTAGCTTTTTTTTTTTCCTTAGGAAAGAGAAAATTTGCTTTCCCCTTCCCACACCCAGATCCTTTTTCTGTTATAGGAAAATACATTGTTGAAAGGGAAAAAATCAAATCAGTTATCTTTAATGTCTTATTCAGTACTCAAGTTTTATGAAACTGGCAGGACAGTAGCACATGACAATGAAGTCCTCTATTAGTTAGATATCAAGTTTGCAACTATTGCCAGTTTGGAAAGGCTCTAATCTTTGGTCTTCAAAATCAGCAGGGTGAGGAATGCAGCTGGTGCCCTTCACTTTTCAGATAGTGGGTCACTTATTTTAGTGTGTGCCATCACCTATGATCCTCGGGGGCTGAAATCTCAGGGTCACAACCCAAAACACTTCGGTGGCCCATATAGCCATAACTCAAGTCATTACCTTCCTATTGGTTTTAAAGTTTATTACCTATCATTGTACTATTAAAATTCAGCAGAATTTTTTAGAAAAATATTAAACTTTGTAATATTTTCAAAGAACATTTAATGAAACAAAAATTAAGTGCCTGTACATCTGTTTGTCATTTACTATTATTTTGTGTAGATTGACTCCCATTAAATAAGCTATGAAAACTAAACTATTAAATGTATGCCTTGAGCTTAATACCTTGATAAAGCCCATTGAAAATATATGATAAAGAAAGAATATCAGAAAAATAAAACCAAATTTCCCAAGTAGGATTTTAGGATGTCAGAGATTGAAATATCATATTAAAGGCAAATTGTCTTTGGAAAAGAATTTTATAACAGATTTAACTGGCTTGTTTACAATTTCAATTTAATAATTTTATATTAAAATATTAGTTTGCAAAAGCCAGTTTGCCAGGACAATAAAGTTGCTATGTTTTCAAATATCTCTTTTAAGTTCATAATATACGTAACAGCTATTATTAGAGTCAGTAGGCAGCAAATTTTAGTACTGGTTAATTTTTAGCAACTTTATATTTTATGAAATGTGAGCAAACTTTCCACTCTATGAATAAAAAAAAATACTCTTTGTTAGGGTACTACTGTTTAACTGATGTTTTCCTCTTATCTTTCCTAAATTTTAAGAAATGTTTAAAAGGCAGGAAGTAAAATTCTTTTAACAAGAAATATATGAGGCAATAATTTAGAAATATATAAGTTCTACCAGCATTTTCTTTATGCTAATTTTATAGTAAAACATATTTTCAAAATTTAAACCATTATTTTGATGTATTTTCATACTACCCCAATGCTATCAGTAAGGGCACATTGCTCCCAAAACTCAGTATTTTTTTAATTTAAAATGATATTTCATTCTAAATTAAGTTTATATCTAAGAAAAAGTACAAGTTTTTAATTGACGCATTTGAGAAAAGCTCATGATTTTTCTAGAGTAGATAGTGCTATAAACAAGAGTTCTATACTATACAGGAGGGGAGAGCTTAAATAAAGGAATGGATGGATGTCCCTTTATGTTTGAATGATATTTAATTGATTATAAAATAATTCTGCTCCCCTAGTCATGTGCCCCTCAATGCAAGTCAAATTTATATTTCCAGCCTTCTATGACTGTACCTGAGTTTTTTAAAAAATGTTAATGCTATAAAGAACAAAAAATGTATCAAATGTGAGATTTTGTATGATTTCTGAGTTAAACCTAGTGACAGGTAAGTTTTGGAGCAAAGTATTCAGATACATTGATTTTTTTTCTGTTCCTTTATTTTATGCTACGTTGTGGCTTTAAAATTAGATGGATAAAAATTGGTAGCACTAATCATTAACCTAAAAGACAGGCTTTCAAAGTCAGCTAGTTATGCTTTGTAAAAGTGACCCTAGGTCTATGATCATCTTGCATACTGGTAAGTTTTACTAAACCACATCTTGCTGCCTTATAAAACTTGGATATGTTAGCTCTCAATGCAGCTCTCTATTTCATAGAAGTCTATTAAAATCATAAAAGAAGAATATTAAATGTTTTAAACTTCAGATTTTATTTGTTCACTTCATTCTTTGAAACCATTTTAAATGAAAGTCCACTTCTAATATCAGTAAACAAATTTTACAAAACAATCTGTGCAAGTAATACTTTCTTCAATTGCACACTTCCCCAGATAACATGTTGACATCCAATCATTCTTTTTTGAAGAGTTCGTAATAATAAATAATAATCAATGCCAGAGACTGAAGGATGCATCAATTATATTTATTTTAGCCCAGCAGCTTCTCTCTGTGTTGTGTATTTGTCCCAATGATTTTTTCATATTTTCCTGTAAAGCATACTTTGGTCTAATTGGCAATATAGTTGCTGACTACCGATTGAGACTAAATTATACTTTGTAAACAAAATTGCATTCTATTATAGGAAATACAAAATATTGTCATGGTTTTGAAGTTTGAATAAGATACTGTGAAACAGACAAAGGAGAATTGCAGAGAAGGTATCCTAAAGCAAAACTCTCCAATGAGAAATGCAATCTGGCACAGAAAGGGTATACAAAATTTGGATGAAATAAACCAAAGATATAAAATTCAGGGAATTATTATAAAGATCCATATTGAATATCATTAACAAAGAAGGTGCTGAGTTTAGCAATATCAGAAATTGTTAGCTTTTTTTGAAGACACTGAAAACATTTGTAATATTCAGAAAGAATCTTAGCAGCTGTATACACATGAAGTCAATGGATGAATACAGAAAGAGTAAGTTGGTTTTAAACTAAGGGTAAGTTAATAGCTCTGTTTAGTTTTGAAGTAAGTAGTTAATCTAATTTAGTTAAAAGACATTGAAAATTTAATACATATTTTTAAATATGGAAAAATATTATAGAAGCCTTTAGGAGGGAAAGGAAGTAAGACATGGGGAACACATGAGCAATGTTATAATATTAGAACAAAGGGATTTTTTTCAGAGAATATAACCTTTGCTTCCATTCAGGAGCCCATCTTGCACCCTTAAAAATGGTAGATGAGGACATAGAATTCTTTTTAAGTTTGTAATTCATATAAGTTGAAATGTAGCACCTACAGAGTCAGATGCAGGATCACATAGAAAAAAGGAAAAAAGTAAATTTCTTTAAGAATAGGATGTCTAATCATTTTAAGTTCAATTAATTTTAAACAAAATGCCGCATTTAAAACATTTTGGAAGATGATATATATGCTCTTCATTAATTTAATATGTATGAATACTATTTGTAGCCACTGGAATATGTAGCATACATATTTATTTTTAATATTTGAACAAAAAGTTGTATAAATTCAAACACCTTATCCTTTCTGTCTCTGTTTCTCCAAATATTTGTACATATGTACATATAAACTGTGCATATGTAGATGCATATGCATGTCTTTTATACAAATATATATATATATATATTATATATGCATGCACACTAAATAAGAAAATTAATGGATCTCATATGAAGTTAAAAAGTAAATTCTTTTTACAAAGAAAAAAATAAAATGAAGCATTAACATTGTATAGAGAGGTATAACCTACAAAATTCTAGACCAGATGACAGAATGAATAGCTTCTTTTTAGCAAAAACTCCCATTCTATCACCTCAAAACACCAAAAGAAGTACCTAACAAGACAAATTGAAATATGAGAAAAAAAAAAACGGAATAGAGGGAATACTTCCATATAACATAAGGTTTTCTTAAATAATAATTAGTCAAACTAATAAAATATATTTTGCCTTCATAACTATACCAGCATAACTAATTCTGAAATGTGTGAAATGTAAACTTTGACTTTGGGGCCTTCTATTTGTCCTCTCTTAAAAGTGAAGAAATCTGACCCTATTTGATTATGCGAACAAAGCATTGAAATTCCCTCAAGCTACTATAGAAAGAGTAGGTAAATCAGAACTCAAAAGACAGGGAAAATATAAATATTTGTTGAGAGGGAAAGGCATTTTCTTGAATAAAAGGAAGGATATTAACCCCGGATACAAACATTTTTTTTCTTGGAGTTTACCCATAATAGGTATCCAGGTAGACACACTTACCTTTGCAAATTGACAAGATCATTGAAGATAATCATCCATGGTTGTCTGGGCAGAAGAAAGATGTAGTTGAAAGTAAAATATTCAAATAGTGAAGGGAAGGCTGGTATAATCATTCTGGAAGTAGAAGAAAATAGCTATAAGGGAATAAACAGATATTATTTACTGCAGAATCTGCCCCCAAAACAATTAATGGAAAAGAATCTTTAAAAGCAGGTATTGTGGTCACCTAGATACAGTGTAACAATAATAATAAATACCAAAAACTATTTATAGGAGGGGGGGAAAGATTCTTAAGAGGAAAAGTCAAGAGGGGAAATTATGATATTCTTAATAAGGAAATCAAGAAGACACAAAGATTATAGGTAATTAATGAATCTCCCCAAAAGTATAGAGACTGCTAAGGAAAAAAATGTGTGTATAAAATGAAAACATAGATGTAACAATAATTTATAATAATAAAACTTGGTAGAAAGGAAACAAAAGATAATTACATTAGGAAGATGTGTTCTATATAAACCAAAGTGATTGATTTAAAATAATATATACAGGAATATTTTAAGTATAACTGATATCTTTGAAAACATGATAAACTAAATAGCATAAAAGTCATATTAAATGGAATAATACAAAAATGTTTCCCAGATGCATTGGAAACAGAATTAAAAACAATATATATGCATGTGTTCGGCAATTAACAGAGGAAAAACTACAGGTTTAAATCATAAAGAGATGTACTAGTTAAGCTTCAAATTTCAATATCAAACATCAAATATTGTAGGTAAACAAGAAAGACACCTTCAGGTATCTATAGGATCCAATTCAAATGCCTCATATGTAAGAAAATTGTTCCAAGAACAAAGATAATAAAAACAAGAAAATTTTAAATGTGTATTATTTAAAAAAAAGAATCATAAAGTCATATAAGTGTAAAAACATTTTGGGAATTTGTTCTGGACCACTTCTCATTTTATATATATAAGGAAACTGTGCTGTGGGGCCCCAAGCAAGTCAATTAATCTCTCTGATTTTCAGTTGCCCATTTGTGAAATAAGTTAATATTTATGATCTATTGAGTCTCTTCTCAATCCTATCAAGATGTACAGTCTATATTAGCCCAAGGCCACACACTTAGTCAATATTAGAATGCTATTAAAATAGAGATGGTATATAGAAGACATTGAAAGAGACAGTGAAGGGGCATTGAAGGGGCTCAGTGAATAGAGGGCCAGACCTGAAGATGGGAAGTCCTGGATTCAAATCTGACCTCAGACACTTCTTAGCTTTGTGACATTGGTCAAAGCACTTAAAACTTGTTTCCTGGTTCTTATCATTTTTCTGTCTTGGAAGCAATGCTTAGTATTGATTTTAAGACACAATATAATGATTTTTAAAAAAAGAAACATTAAAATTAGATACTATGATGGTGAAGAAAATAGACAGGAAAAAAGTTGGATTTCCACTGTTTCATTTTTTGCATGTCTAAAATAGAAATATAGATATCACATTGTCATCTCATGGAGGTTATTACATTTTAAGGAGTATGGGATAAGATGTAGTAGAAAGTTCTGATAATAATTATTAGTTGATCATTATTATGTTATTAAAATATTAATATTAATAATTACTAAATTCTATTATTTCCCCAATATGAAGGAACCATGGCAATAGGGGGGAAGCTCATGAAATATACTTATTTCAATTTGCTATTGGATACCATCAAAACACAAATATGTTTTGTATATATCTGAACACTTACACCATATATACATACACTACTTTATGTGATCCAAATATGTTGAAATAGTTTAAATGATAGACTATAACATTTGATAAAGCAAACTTAAAGAAATTAAAAAATAAACTCTTTAAAAAATCTCATTGGTTACCTTCTAGGAATTCTTATCCTCACATTGTCCATTATCTTCTTTGCTCCCTGAGGCAGAAAGCATTTTCATTTTTTCCTCTAGGCTTTTTAAATCTCTACTATTATTCTTAAATCTGGGCCCTCCATAGTGTGTCCTATAATCTGGGTTTTCTTTTGACTTAAATTCCCTATCAGAATACATCCTATGTTTCATTTACTCATGAATTTGGCTTATGATTAATCTGATTAGAATACATTTATCAAATAAGCTTGCAAAAGTGGCAATACTTTTCAATATTCATAGAATAACAGAACTTCAGAGTTGTAAGGGAATTCAGGTGGTCAGTGGAAGTGGAAGTCAGCTGGTCCAACCTTTAACCAAAGCATTTTAGACCAATGGTCATACAATCTTCATTTAACGTTACCCATGAACAAAGAACTCATTACTTTTTGAGTTGCCCATTCCATTTATGGGCAGTTCACTATGTTAGGTAGTTTTTTTCTCATGCTGAGTTGAAATATATCTCCCTGTGATTTCCACTTTTTGCTCCTATTTTCTCCCCTATCTGGAAAAGAAGACTAAATTTCCTTTCTACTTGATAGACCTTGTAAAGTTTGATGACCTATTGAAATCCTACCTAACTCATCCCTGGGTTAAACATCCCCATTTCTCTTTCCATATGGCATGGAATTAAGTTTCCCAATTAATTTATCCCTTCTAGATATACCCTAGCTTGATAATGCCATTAGATAGACAGTCAGAAGGAGAGAGATGCATATATGCATGCTTAAAACATACATACATAGATGATCGATAAGTTTCATATATTCCAGGTACTACGTTAAACCCTGGAGATATAAATATACACTAATAATAATTTAATAATACTACTATGCTTCTACCTTAAAAAACTTGCATTCTAATAGGAGAAGACAAATCATAAATGGTATTTGGATTATTGGGGGAATATAGCAAGTACTGGTGTATGTGAGGCTACTGAGGAGGGGGAGCAATCTGAAGAGCGAATTGAGATGGGAATAAACTGATCATGACTGGGGTTTCTTAACAGTCAGAGACTCACCCATCAGGAGATTAGGCTTCTAGGGAATCATCCTAGGCTGGGTAAAGCTTTTTGGATAGGGAACCGTCCAGACAGTGAATAAATCTACTCCCAAAATGTGACATCCAGAATTGGAGACAATATGTCAATTGTATTCTATCCAAAGATATGGACATTATACTTCCATCATTGCAGCCTAAGATTCCATTACCTTTTAACTAGTGCTTCAAATTATTGACTCACATGTATTTCTCTAAATTACTTTTTTAAAACTAGATTAAAATACATTTTACTCATTTAATCTCTTTCTAGTCATGTCTTTTTAAATAATAAATATCGTTAGGATATTGTATGATGGAATCAAAAGTTGTGGATTCTGAAATGGAAGATGTAAATTTGATCACTCGATTTGATTTTGTAGCTGATACTGAAATGGGTATAACTTCCCTGAGCCTCATATTTTTCATCTCAAAAATGTGGTATTATTGGCAGTACTGACTTCACAGAGTTTCTGTGAGAATTAAATTAATTAATGTATGTAAAGTTTATATTTTTGAATGCTTTTTCATATTATTTTTCTTTTCATTGAATTTTTTCTTTACTTTTCTTTGTTGTTTACATTTGCCATTTAATTAAAAACAGATCAATAGATTCCTAGGTGAAGCAATGGAATTTCCCAAGTAATTGAAAGTAAATAGTTGACAAAATGTCATATATATGTATATATATAAATAAATTTTTTTGAATTGATTGATTATTGGGGGGAGTTCAGCTGAAGTTTCTTTGTGTCAGAACATGGTGAAAGGATAATTCATAGTGAAAGGACCTGGGAAATGATGAGTCTGAAGAGGTGAGACTTGTATGGGTACAAGAATAGGGTGAGAGCATTTGGTCTAGAAGATATCAATAGTTCATGGCCTGAGGCCAACAAATATAAGCCATTTTCTGGTAACTGCCAATAGAAAGTTAAGCTGAAGTTGGAAACAAAATAGAGGCAAGTAGAATGAAATAAGAACATGTGCATATTAGTGAGTTTTAAGAAACACTGATAAAATATAATGGCAATTTAACCCAGGTAATAGCAGAAGTCATCAGAAAAATAGACAGTGGGGGAATAAGAAAACACTTTGAAGAGTCAGGGTCTAAAAACAGAGTGACAAAGGCAGAGAATTACTGGGCAGTGGAGCTAAAACTCAATCACAACATGACTGGGCAAAGGAATAGAATTCACTTAGGGTCACCGGGTCAGAGGAATAAGGGATGAGTATCCTCCTGAAACTAATACTGAGTCAATCTTTGCCAAGATAGGATCATCATCATTTTTATATTTTGAAAATACTTATTAAATTCCCACTTTGAGTAGAGTTGGAAAAAAGACACTATAGTGCTTAGCATTAAGAAGTATGCAATCTAAATGACTAGCTAAATTCCCAGCTCTGAGTTTCAAAGTTGATTTCTGCCTCTGAAATTTTGACCTATTGCTCCTAATTCTACCCTCTAGAATAAAAAAAAATTTTTTTTTCTTCTTCTATATCACATACATTTAACCATTTGTAGATGATTATGTTGTCCCTTCTTAAATCTTCTCTTAGATGGGCAGCTAGATGGCATACTGAATAGAGCACCAGACATAGAGACAGGGGAGATTCTGGTTTAAATCTGGTCTCTGAAACTTCTAAGCTGTGTGATCCTGGGCAAGTCACTTGACCCAAATTGGCTAACCCTTTCCTCTCTTCTGCTTTGGAATTGATACTTATTATTGATTCTAGGGCAGAAGGTAAAGGTTAAATTTTTTTTTCTCTTACAACAGGAAGTTAGATGATAAAGTGAATAATAGAGCACTGAGTCTAGTCAAGAAAATCTGAATTCAAATATGTTCTCAGACATTATATAACCCTAGGCAAATTACTCAGTCTATTTTTTCCTTAGTTACTCAACTGTAAAATGGGGATAATAAGAGTGCCAAGGTTGTTGTAAGGATAAAATGAGCTAATATTTTTAAAACAATTAGCACAGTGCCTGGAACATAGTGGGTAGCATATCAATGATTATTCCCTTTTTCCTTCTTTTCTCCTTTCTAAACTACACGCCATTTTCTTCAACAAAACCTCAAAAGACAGTCTCCTAACTCTAATGATTCTCTCCACTTTATTTCTGCATAATTTCCAGTATTCATCATATTAATGCCAGATTGAATAGATATGTGTATATATATGAAACTACTGTCTTGCTTGTTTCTATTTATCAGTTCTTTCTCTGGAAAGTAGACCTACATGTCATTCTTCAAACAATATTTGTTGCTATATGCATTGTTCTCTTGACTCTACTTATTTCATTCTTCATCATTTCATTTAGATATTATTTTATTGAACTAGAAAACAATAATAAATACCTTTTGAAGGAATATCAAAGAAATTAATGAATGAAATGTAAAGGAAGGAGATCTAGCAGTACTAGGTTTTGAACCATATTATAAAGTAGTAATTATCAAAACTATCTGGTACTGACTTAGAAACAAAAGATAAATCACATATTGTATACTTTTAAGTTTAAATTACATTGTTAACATTTTCTTTATCTTTTAAGGCCAACAAGCAATAAAATTTAAAAAAAATCGAGTTTTGATTTGAAGCATTTGCCAATTTCCAAGATATTATCATTCATCCTTATTTAACAATTAGTTCCTATATGCTGGTTCAAGATAGTTCTGGCAGAACCCTGTGCTTGACTTTACTATTTTACAACTGTGATTAGCAGGATTGTAGAACACCAACCACTACAATGGGGCCTAGGCCAACTCATTTTGGGATTTGTTCATATTTGATGCTAGGCAGGATCAGACAGTACAATATATCTTTCATGTGTGAATGTGCTAAAGCAATATAACTTGAAAAATGAACCTTGCCATATGCTCTTTATGAAAAATTATACTGGACTTAGTGTGTGATCTCAGCTGAGTCCATAGTTAGGAATTTTGCCTGGAAATAAGATGAGGATACATAGGAAAATATCATTGGTTCTCATAGTAGAGGTTCTAATTAAGAATAATTCATTATAAAGTATAGTTAAGTATATCCTTATAGTTTTTTACTATAGTTTGGGTATGAGTAGTTTCCAGAATAATATCTTAGATGACCAAGTATAAAGCAAGTTAAAAATCTGGTAGATTTTTTGTAGATTTTTTTTTTTATTGGAAGCTAGTCTTGCTCTGGTTGAATTAAATTTCATTTGGTTTTGGACTAAATGAATTTGGGGAGTGTTAATACTATATAAGCCCTGTACAGTGTAATTTGATAGATACTTAAATTTCTCCCTGTTCCAGTATCTCACCTACAAATCCACCACAGTTTTAACAATTTTCTGGGATAGAATTATTCTTGGATTTAAGGCATTGCCCTAATAGGCCTTACTAATATGCAAATATATTCCCTTGGAAGTAACACACATATTATGATGGCGGTTTGTTGGAAGTTGGACATAGGACAAGTATATTTTGATTAAGAGAAACAGGGTTGTAAGGTTTTAGCTCAGAAGGTGAGTCTATAGTTTGAAGCACATTAAAGCACTAGACATATAGGAAGAATCTCAAAAAGAAATTGAAATAGGTTGAAAAGACAAGCTGTAGTGGTAACAGGGTGACAGTTAACCAAATACAGACATTGATAAGTTGTTAACTTTTCCAAGGATAGACCTTGGTCTGGGGTGGTGTCAGGGGATTCTGGGAGATATGGACTGAACCAGTGGCCTTTCAAATTTTCTAAATACCTAGAAGTTGTGGTGGGTTCTAGAACTTTCCACAGTGGGAAGGAATGCATTTTCCAAACTTCCTTGGTTTTATAGGAAATGCTTCAGAGATTCTAGTGATCAGTAACCAAATTTGTAATATTATATACACATGTTGCTATGGATAGGAGAAGGGGTCAGCTTTACTTCATAAATCTATTTGAAAGATCCTCTGATATGTAGATACTAGATAAGTATAAAATAAAAATATTTTTACAATTATTTATGGGACATTACATAGTTCATTTTTGTTTTCAGTTAATGATGTAGTGCTTAAGCACATGGAAATTTGTTAAGACTGTCATATATCACAAAATCTTAGAATTAGAAGGGAGCTTAATATGTTCTAGTGAAACACCTACAATATTAACCATACTCACCATATCAACATGTTTTCATCCTGCCTCCAAATAACTCCAGGAATGGGTAACTCACTAGCTAAGGGAACAATCCATTCTTATTAGAAAACCAAGGCAACTCGGTTTTTGGAAACAAATTGTAGGAATTCTTTCTTCCATCAGGCCAAAATTGTGCATCATTGTCTACCAAAAGAGATTATTATTTTGGAAACTCAATGATGCTGTTATAATGATTTATTCTAAGGAAATACCCTTCTCATGTTTTTGTTTGGTTTAGTTTTACAGAGAAACCATAATTCAATTCAAATAAAAAGAAGTTAAGAAGGAATTATTTAGTCCTTATGATATGAAAAACACTGCCCTACGTGATGCTAATACAAATACAAGAACTAAGAAATATAATCTCTCCCTTAAAGGAATTGATAGAAAACTATAAAAGGTGAAAGCAGGGCATAGTGATAGGGTACCTAGGTTGAGAACATGGCGAAAAAAGAAGTCTAGAGAATAAAGATTGGAGCCCAGAGAAGAATGAAAGAATGAACCAGTAACATATATCTTGGATCTCCAGCATTACCAATCTTTTGGAGCAAAATTGAATCCTAGAAAGTAGTTTTTTTTCCCCACATGCTCCCCACAAGAGGCCTTAAGGAAACAAAATACATTTTATTTAATAATTCATTTGTCTCAATTACATATCAAAATTCTTTTTTAAACATTTTTTTAAAAATGGATTACAGAGTTCCATCTTTTCTTCTCTCTTTACCCCTCCTGGAGAATTAAACAATTTAATATAGATTATACATTTGCAGCCATAAAAAACAGATTTCCATATTAATCATGTTGTGAATGAAAACACAGGCATAAAATAAAAAGAAAGAAAAGCTTGTATGCTTTGATATACTTACAAATTCAATTAGTTCTTTCTCTGGGGTACAAATAGTATTTTTATTACAAATTTTTCAGAATTTTGGATCATTGTATGACTGAACAGAGCTAAGACATTCACAGTTGAACATCCTATAATATTACTGTTAGTGTGTATGATGTTCCCATGTTTCTGCTCATTTCAGTTTGTATCAGTTCATGGAAGTCTTTCAAGATTTTTTCTGAAAACTTCCTACTTATCATTTTATAGCATAGCAGCAGTATTCCATCACAATCTGGCTTGTTCACCTATTCCCCAAATGATAGGCATCCTATCAATTTCCAATTCTTTGCCACCAAAAAAAAAAGATTTGTGACAAATATGTTTTAAATGTGTAATTCCTTTTCCTTTTAAAAAAATAACTTTTAAGACAGAAGAGTGGTATGGTTGGGTCAAAGGTGTTAGGTACACAGTTTCATAGCACTTTGGGCATAGTTCTCTAGAATATTTGATGTAGTTCCCAATTCCACCAATACTATTAGTTTATCAATGCTCCCACAGCCCTTCAAACATTTTCTGTTTTTCTTTTCTCTTATATTATCCAATCTCATAGGAATGTGGTGGTACCTTAGAATTGTTTTAATTTTCACTTAGTTTTTTTTTTTTATATGATGGTCGTTCTGATTACTTCAACTGAAAACTGCCTATTCCAATCCTTTGACCATTTCTCAATTACAGAATGGCATGTTCTTATAAATTGGACTCTGTTTTCTACATAGTTGAGAAATTAGATCTTTATCAGAAAAATTACTCTAATTTTTTTCAGTTATAATTACTGTGTATTTCTTTCCATTGTATCCTTCCCTGACTGTTTATCCTAGTTTCAGTCTTTTCCCTCTGTTCATCCCCAAAAGTATTTTGTATTTGACTACCCCCAATCCAAACTAACCTCCATTCATTTTTCACTCTTCCCCTATCTTTTATTCTCTTTCCTTCCTACTTTCCTGTAAGGTTAGATAAATTTCTATACCCAATTGAGTAGGTGTGGTATTCCCTCTTTCTTCCAGTTCTGATGAGAATAAAAAAGTTTAAGCACTGCCTCCCAACTTGTAAAACTCTTCCATGCTTCTTTTACATGGGATAATTTACTCCATTCTACTTCTCTCTTTCCCCTTTTACCAAAGAATTTTTCTAACACCTTAATGTTATTCTTTTTAGATAATATCCCTTCATATTCAGCTCACACTCATGACTTCTATTTATTCTTCTTCTCAGTGCCCTAGTAATTATAGAAGTCCCAATTACCATCTTTCCATGTAAAAATATAAACAGGTTATTCTTATGTATTCTCCTATGATTTCTCTTTACTAATTACCTTTTTTATGTTTCTCTTAATAATTATATTAGAAAGCAGTATTTTCTATTCAGCTCTGTTTTTTCCCTCATCAGGATTGTTTGAGAGAACTCTATATGACTGAATATCCACTTTCCTTCTGAAAGATTATACTCAGTTTTGCTGGGTAGATGTTTCTTGGTTGTATTCCTTTTTCCTTTGCCCTCTGGAATATCATATCCCAAGGCATCCAAACTAGATATTATTGACTAAGAATTAAAATGGCAGATCAATAGAATAGATTAACTAGAGAATCTATAGTAGCAAATGATTATAGTTATTTAGTGTTTGATAATTTTCACACTGTGTACCAAGATTAAGTCAAAATGAATATATAAATTAGAAATAAAGGGTGCTATAATAAACAAACTGGGAGAACATAGTATAGTTTACCTGTTAAATCTGTGGACAAGGGAAGAATTTATGGCAAAAGAGGAGACAGAGAGTTATAAGATAAAGAAATGGATAATTTTGATTAAATTTAAAAGGTCTTGTACAAGTAAAACTAATGCTACCAAGATTAGAAGAAAAACAGAAGTGACTCAGTGGATAGTCAGGCCTAGAGATGGAAAATCTTGAATTGAAATCTGGCCCAGTTGTGTGAACCTGGACAAGACACTTAACCCCAATTGCCTAGCCCTTAGAATTTTTTTTTCCTTGAAACAGATATTTATTATTGGTTCCTATACAGAAGGTAAAGATTTTTTAAAAAAAGAGAGAAATAGAAAGTTGGGGCAAAATTTTATAACAAGTCTTTCTAATAAAGACCTTATTTCTCAAGAACATAGAGTACTAAGTAAAATTTATAAAAATACAAATCATCATTCTATTAAAAAACTAAATAATACTTAAATAGGTTTTGAGTGATAATACATGTATAACTCAATGGAATGTTTGTCAACTCCAGGAGTGGGGAAGGGGAAAGGGAGGGAGAGAACATGAATCATGTAACAATGGCAAAATATTTTACAAAGAAAATTATATCAAAAGAAAAAAAGAATAAAAATCATTCTTAAATTAATAAATGGTCAAAGGATATGATTAGACAGTTTTCAGATGAATAAAACAAAAACTATGTATAGTCACATGAAAAAATTCTCTAAACCGCTGTTCTTTTCAGAAAATGCTAATCAAAATAAATCCTTTGCTCTTTTAATGTAGAAATTATGAATTTTTTTGTTATCTTGACTGTCACTCCACAATATTGGAATTGTTTATTTTCAGATTTTCTCCTTGAAGTGGGAACTCTGAAATTTATAATATTCTTGGAGTTTTTCATTCACTTTCAGAAGGTTATTGGTATATGCTTTCAATTTCTATTTCATCTTCTGGTTTTAAAATATCAGGGCAGTTTTCCTTAATAACTTCTTGAAAGATGATGTCTAAGGGGCAACTAGGTAGCTCAGTGGATTGAGTCAAACCTAGAGATGGGAGATCCTAGGTTCAAATTTGGCCTCAGACACTTCGTAGCTGTGAGACTTTAGGCAAGACACTTAATTCCCATTGCCTAGTCCTTCCCACTCTTCTGCTTTGGAACATATAATCAGTATTGATTATAAAATGGGAGGTAAAGGGTTTTTTTTTTAAAGATGATATCTGAAGTTTCTTTTTTATCACAAATTTCAGGTAGTCTAATAATTCTTAAATTATCTCTCCTTGAATTGTTTTCCAGGCTTTTTGTTTTTGTTTGTGTTTAAAAATTCTTCTAAAGTGGAAATGGTCTGGTCATTTAAGAAATTTAAAATTCTGCTTTTTAGTGCTTTATCAGGATGATATTTTTAAACAAAGTTTTGTGTTTTCACATATTTTCACACATTTCCTTGATTAATGAAATGAGGTCATCCATTCTCTGGCTACTTACCTGAAGAAAGCTCCCGTGCTACTAGTTGTTGTTGCTCTGTTTGAAGTTTCTGCAGGATCTGTGTTGAACTCTTTTTGATGCTCCTCCATTTTGATCTCAATATCAACAATTTCTAGCAAGCATGTTACATGCCAAACAAAAGTTAAATATTGTGACAATTTTTTCATTCATCAAAATCTGTCTACTACCGACTTCCGGGTAAACATGGCTGCAAACTAGAAGCAAATCGCTTCCTCTCCCCAGCACCAAATGAAATAGACTACCTCTAAAGAGCATAAAAATCACCTTTGGAAGAACGGAGGGACTCTCCAGTACCCCACAGAAACGAAGGTACATTGGGTTTGAACATTTCTACACTATAAGAAGGAGGAAAAGCTTGCACAAAACCGTGAACTGAGCTGCCCTTCCCCCCTCCATCTCCCCCACCAAATCGGAGTAAGGTATCAGAGAGCTCACTGGGACAGCGAGTGAGTGAGGAATGTCTCTGTCTGTGGGGGCACACCAGGATCCTTGGGATCTAAACTGCTAGGAAACAACCTCTCAGGGAGGTTTCATGGGAGAAACCTGTGCTGAGCATAGGGGCAGATGCACTGAACACTTGGGCGGTTTCAGTGAGCACAGGGGCGGCCACCCTGAGCACAGGGGCAGCCGCGCAGAACACAGGAGGGGTTGAGCTGAGCACAAGGGTTGGCCACACAGAGCACAAGGGCAGCCCCACTGAACACAGGAGAGGTTTCACAGAGCACAGGGGTGGCCGCAATGAACATGGGGGTGGCCATGCTGAATACAAGGGTGGTTGTGCTGAGAACAGGGGCCTGGGTTCTAAGAAACCTCAGAGGCTGGGAAGAACTAATCTAAGGCAACCTAAATTCACAGAAAACCCGCCCATATCACCCAGACCCCAGACCACTCCCCCAAAAAGGGGAATAAAAACATAAAAGAATGGCTCACATGGCCCAAAATCAAGCCTCCAAGAAGAAAAGGAAAAAAGTGACTATTGAAAACTTTTATGGCAGGAGTACCCAAGGAAAAGAAGAGAAAGAGGATGAAAACCAAACAAAATCAAAACATGCCTCCCAAAATGGAAACTATCCACTAGCTCTGGAAGAACTCAAATTGGAGCTTATCCAAAACATGGAAACCTTCTGGAAAGAAAAACAGGAGAAAGAGATCAGCAGTCTGATAGACAAGACTTCACAATTGGAGAAAGAGCTGGAAGCATCTAATAGAAGGGGAGGCAAAGCTGAAAAGCAAAACCAGTCCCTAACAACCAGAATTAAACAACTGAAAGACAGTGAGCTTGCAAAACAGCAAGAATTAATAAAGCAAAGCCAAAAAAATAATGAATTAGAAGAAAACATTAAATATCTCACTGAAAAGGTCACAGACCAGAAAAAAAGAGGAAGAAGAGACAACATGAGAATTATTGGTCTGCCCGAAAAACCAGAGATAAACAAAAACTTCAATGCTATACTACAGGAGATTATAGAAGAAAACTGCCCACATGTTCTGGAGCAAGGGGGCAAAATAGAAATAGAAAGGGTTCATAGAACACCCTCTATACTAAATCCCCAAAAGACAACCCCCAGGAATGTAATCGCCAAATTCAAAAGCTTCCAAGAAAAGGAGAAAATCCTACAAGAAGCCAAGAAGAGGAGCTTCAGATACAGGGGGGCTCCCATAATGATCACACATGACTTAGTGGCTAACACACTAAGAGACCGCAAATCATGGAACATGATATTTAGAAAGGCAAGAGAGCTGGGTCTCCAACCAAGAATCAACTACCCAGCAAAACTGACTATATACTTCCAGGGGAAAGTATGGGCATTCAACAAAATAGAAGATTTCCAAGCATTTGCTAAGAAAAGACCAGAACTTAGTGGAAAATTTGATATCCAAGCACAGAAAGCAAGAGAAACATGAAATGGTAAATATGAAAGAAAGGGAAAAGGAGATGAATCTTATCTTTTTCTTTAAGTCAAACTATCTTCTATAAGGACTACATTTACATCAAATTATATATATTAATATGTGGGAAAAATGTTTTTTGTAACTCTCAAAAATTGTATGCATCATAAGAGTAGTTAGAAGAATCATGCATAGGGAAAGATTAGAGCATTAAGACGATTTGGTGAAAGGTGGGGAAGTAAGAAAAAGGGAGGGTGGAACTGTTGATAATACTAAGGTTTACTTCAATAAATAGGGAGGGGACTAAATAGAACAATCTTTCCCATACAAAGATACAAATGGGAAGGGGAGGGGAAGAATTCTTATAAGAGAAGGAGAGGAAGAGAGCTTTAAATGGTATTACTTAAACCTTACTCTCAGTGAAATCAGATTTGAGAGGGAAGAACATCTAGATCCAGTGGGATCCTGAATTCTATCTTATCCATTAGGGTAAGAAAGAAAGGAAAATTAAGGAGGGGATTGGGGGAGGGAGTATAAAAAAGGAAGGGAAGGAGAGGGGGAGGGGAAGGGAGCATAAAAAGGGAGGGGCTACAAAGAAAAGAATATCAAGGGAGGGGACTAGGGGGACTGACCTAAAGTAAATCACTGGTTCAAAAGGAGGTAGCTAAAGAAGAAAGGTCAGAACTAGGGGAAGATATCAAAATGCCAGGGAATCCACAAGTGACAATCATAACTTTGAATGTGAATGGGATGAACTCACCCATAAAACCTAGACAAATAGCAGATTGTATTAGAACCCCAAACCCTACCATATGTTGTCTTCAAGAAACACATATGAGGCGGGTTGATACTCACAAGGTTAGAATTAAAGGATGGAGTAAGACCTTTTGGGCCTCAACTGATAGAAAGAAGGCTGGAATTGGAATAATGATATCTGACAAAGCCAAAGCAAAAATAGACCTGATCAAAAGGGATAGGGGAAGTAAATATATTCTGTTAAAAGGGAGTATAGACAATGAGGAAATATCACTAATCAACATGTATGCAACAAATGGTACAGCATCCAAATTTCTAATGGTGAAACTAGGAGAATTGAAGGAGGAAAAAGATAGTAAAACCATATTATTGGGAGACTTGAACCAACCACTATCAAATTTAGATATATCAAAGCAGAAAATAAATAAGAAAGAGGTAAAAGAGGTGAATGAAATCTTAGAAAAATTAGAGTTAATAGAAATATGGAGAAAAATAAATAGGGACAAAAAGGAATACACCTTCTTCTCAGCACCACATGGCACATTCACAAAAATAGATCATAAACTAAGTCACAGAAACATGGCACTGAAATGCAGAAAAGCAGAAATAATAAATGCAACCTTTTCAGATCATGAAGCAATAAAAATATTGATCGGTAAGGGTACATGGAGAGCCAAGTAAAAAAAAATTGGAAATTAAATAATATGCTACTCCAAAATTGGTAGGTTAGAGAAGAAATCATAGAAACAATCAATAATTTAATGGAGGGAAATGACAATAGTGAGACATCCTTTCAAACCTTATGGGATGCAGCCAAGGCAGTACTTAGAGGAAAATTCATATCCATGAGTGCATATATTAACAAATTAGGGAGGACAGAGGTCAAGGAATTGGAAATGCAAATCAAAAAACTTGAGAACAAACAAATTAAAACCCCCCAGAAGAAAACCAAACTAGAGATCCTATAAATTAAGGGAGAAATTAATAACATCGAAAGTGATAGAACTATTGAGCTAATAAACAATTTTTGGCCACCACAAAGAGCGCAGCTATGAATATTCTTGTACAAGTCTTTTTGTCCATTATCTCTTTGGGCTACAAGCCCAGCAGTGCTATGGCTGGATCAAAGGGCAAACAATCTTTTATTGCCCTTTGGACATAGTTCCAAATTGCCCTCCAGAATGGTTGGATCAATTCACAACTCCACCAGCAATGAATTAATGTCCCCACTTTGCCACATCCCCTCCAGCATTCATTACTTTGCATAGCTGTCATGTTAGCCAATCTGCTAGGTGTGAGGTGATACCTCAGAGTTATTTTGATTTGCAACTCTCTGATTATAAGAGATGTAGAGCACATTTTCATGTGCTCATTAATAGTTTTGATTTCTTTGGCTGAGAACTGCCTGTTCATGTCCCTTGCCCATTTGTCAATTGGAGAATGGCTTGATTTTTTGTACAATTGATTTAGTTCTTTATAAATTTGAGTAATTAAACCTTTGTCAGAGTTCTTTTATGAAGATTGTTTCCCAATTTGTTGCTACCCTTCTGATTTTGGTTACATTGGTTTTGTTTGTACAAAAACTTTTCAATTTGATGTATTCCAGATTATTTATTTTGCATTTTGTAACTCTTTTTAATTCTTGCTTGGTTTTGAAGTATTTCCCTTCCCAAAGGTCTGACATGTATACTATTCTGTGTTCGCCTAATTTTCTTATAGTTTCCTTCTTTATGTTCAAGTCATTCACCCATTTTGAATTTATCTTGGTGTAGGGTGTGAGGTGTTGATCTAAGCCTAATCTTTCCCACACTGTCCTCCAATTTTCCCAGCAGTTTTTATGAAATAGTGGATTTTTGTCCCAAAAGCTGGGATCTTTGGGTTTGTCATGTACTGTCTTGCTGAGGTTGCTTGCCCCCATTCTATTCCACTGATCCTCCTTTCTGTCTCTTAGCCAGTACCAAATTGTTTTGATGACCGCTGCTTTGTAATATAGTCTGAGATCTGGGACTGCAAGACCCCCTTCCTTTGTATTTTTTTTCATTATTTCCCTGGATATCCTTGATCTTTTGTTCTTCCAAATGAAATTTGTTATGGTTTTTTCTAAATAAGTAAAAAAATGTTTTGGAAGTTCCATGGGTATGGCACTAAATAGATAGATGAGTTTGGGTAGGATGGTCATTTTTATTATATTGGCTCGTTCTACCCATGAGCAGTTAATGTTCTTCCAATTGTTCATGTCTAGTTTTATTTGTGTGGAAAGTGTTTTGTAGTTGTGTTCATATAGATCCTGTGTTTGTCTCGGGAGATAGATTCCTAAGTATTTTATTTTGTCTAAGGTGATTTTGAATGGGATTTCTCTTTCTAGTTCTTGCTGCTGAGCTGTGTTGGAATTATATAGAAATGCTGATGACTTATGTGGGTTTATTTTGTATTCTGCAACTTTGCTAAAGTTGTTGATTATTTCGATTAGCTTTTTGGTTGAATCTCTAGGATTCTTTAAGTAGACCATCATGTCATCTGCAAAGAGCGATAATTTGGTCTCCTCCTTGCCTATTTTAATGCCTTCAATTTCTTTTTCTTCTCTAATTGCTACTGCTAGTGTTTCTAATACAATGTCAAATAATAGAGGTGATAACGGGCATCCTTGTTTCACTCCTGATCTTAATGGGAATGGATTTAGTTTATCCCCATTGCAGATGATATTAGCTGATGGTTTTAGATATATACTGTTTATTATTTTTAGGAATGACCCTTCTATTCCTATGCTTTCTAGTATTTTTAGTAGGAATGGGTGTTGTATTTTATCAAAGGCTTTTTTCTGCATCTATTGAGATAATCATGTGATTCTTGTTGGTTTGCTTGTTGATGTGGTCAATTATGTGGATAGTTTTCCTAATGTTGAACCAGCCCTGCATCCCTGGTATAAATCCTACTTGATCATGGTGGATGACCCTTCTGATCACTTGCTGGAGTCTTTTTGCTAGTATCCTATTTAAGATTTTTGCATCTATACTCATTAGGGAGATTGGTCTATAATTTTCTTTCTCTGTTTTTGGCCTGCCTGGTTTTGGAATCAGTACCATGCTTGTGTAATAAAAAGAGTTTGGTAGAACTCCCTCTTTGCTTATTATGTCAAATAGTTTGTATAGTATTGGGATTAACTGTTCTCTGAATGTTTGATAGAATTCGCTGTTGAATCCATCAGGCCCTGGGGATTTTTTCTTAGGAAGTTCTTTGATGGCCTGTTGGATTTCTTTTTCTGATATGGGATTATTTAAGAAAACTATTTCTTCATCTGTTAGTCTAGGCAATTTATATTTTTGTAAATATTCATCCATATCACCTTGGTTGGTATATTTATTGCCATATAGTTGGTGAAAGTAGTTTTTAATGATTGCCTTAATTTCCTCTTCATTGGAGGTGAGATCCCCCTTCTCATCCTTGATGCTGTTAATTTGCCTTTCTTCTTTCCTTTTTTAAATTAAATTAACCAGTACTTTGTCTATTTTGTCTGTTTTTTTCAAAGTACCAGCTTCTAGTCTTGTTTATTAGCTCAATAGTTCTGTCACTTTCGATGTTATTAATTTCTCCCTTAATTTTTAGGATCTCTAGTATGGTTTTCTTCTGGGGGTTTTTAATTTGTTCATTCTCAAGTTTTTTGATTTGCATTTCCAATTCCTTGGTATCTGTCCTCCCTAATTTGTTAATATATGCACTCATGGATATGAACTTTCCTCTAAGTACTGCCTTGGCTGCATCCCATAAGGTTTGAAAGGATGTTTCACCTTTGTCATTTTCTTCAACGAAATTGTTAATTGTTTCTATGATTTCTTCTCTAACTAACCGATTTTGGAGTATCATGTTATTTAATTTCCAATTAATTTTTGATTTGGGTCTCCATGTACCCTTGCCTATCAATATTTTAATTGCCTTGTGATCTGAAAAGGCTGCAGTTAATATTTCTGCTTTTCTGCATTTGAGTGCCATGTTTCTATGACCTAGTGTATGATCTATTTTTGTGAATGTGCCATGTGGTGCTGAAAAGAAGGTGTATTCTTTTTTGTCCCTATTTATTTTTCTCCATATGTCTATTAACTCTAATTTTTCTAAGATTTCATTCACCTCTTTTACCTCTTTCTCCTTTATTTTTTGGTTTGATTTATCTAAATTTGATAGTGGTTGGTTCAAGTCTCCCACTAATATGGTTTTACTGTCTATTTCCTCCTTGAATTCTCCTAGTTTCTCTATTAAAAATTTGGATGCTATACCATTTGGTGCATACATGTTGATTAGTGATATTTCCTCATTGTCTATACTTCCTTTTAGCAGAATATATTTACCTTCCCTATCCCTTTTGATCAGGTCTATTTGTACTTTGGCTTTGTCAGATATCATGATTGCAACTCCTGCCTTCTTTCTATCGGTTGAGGCCCAAAAGGTCTTACTCCAACCTTTAATTCTAACCTTGTGAGTGTCAACCCGTCTCATATGTTTTTCTTGAAGACAACATATGGTGGGGTTTTGGGTTCTAATCCAATCTGCTATTTGTCTACGTTTTATGGGTGAGTTCATCCCATTCATGTTCAAAGTTATGATTGTTATTTGTGGATTCGCTGGCATTTTGATATCTTCCCCTAGTTCTGACCTTTCTTCTTTAGCTTTCTCCTTTTGAACCAGTGATTTACTTTAGGTCAGTCCCCCTAGTCCCCTCCCTTGAGATGCTTCCCTTTCTAGCCCCTCCCTTTTTATGCTCCCTTCCCCTCCCCCCTCTCCTTCCCTCCCTTTATGTACTCCCTCCCCCCCTCCCCCTCCTTGAGTTTCCTTTCTTTCTTGTCCTAATGGATAAGATAGAATTCAGGATCCCACTGGATCTAGATGTTCTTCCCTCTCAGATTTGATTTCACTGAGAGTAAGGTTTAAGTAATACCACTTTACGCTCTCTTCCTCTCCTTCTCATATGAGAGTTCTTCCCCTCCCCTTCCCATATGTATCTTTATATGGGAAAGATTATTCTATTGATTCCCCCCCCATTTCTTGAAGTTAATCTTAGTATTATTGCGGTTCCCCCCTCCCTTTTCCTTTCTTTGCCCCAACTTTCCCCAAATCTTCTTAATGCCCCAATCTTTCCCTATGCATGTTTCTTCTAACTACTCTTATGATGATACAATTTATGAGAGTTATACAAAACATTTTCCCCACATATTAATATATATAATTTGATGTAAATGTAGTTCTTATAGAAGAGAGTTTGACTTAAAGAAAAAAGATAAGATTTATCTCCTTTTCCCTTTCTTTCATATTTACCTTTTCATGTTTCTCTTGCTTTCTGTGCTTGGATATCGAACTTTCCACAGAGCTCTGGTCTTTTCTTAGCAAATGCTTGGAAATCTTCTATTTTGTTGAATGCCCATACTTTCCCCTGGAAGTATATAGTCAGTTTTGCTGGGTAGTTGATTCTTGGTTGGAGACCCAGGTCTCTTGCCTTTCTAAATATCATGTTCCATGCTTTGCGGTCTCTTAGTGTGTTAGCCGCTAAGTCGTGTGTGATCCTTATGGGAGGCCCCTTATATCTGAAGCTCCTCTTCTTGGCTTCTTGTAGGATTTTCTCCTTTACTTGGAAGCTCTTGAATTTGGCAATTACATTCCTAGGGGTTGTCTTTTGGGGATTTAGTATAGAAGGTGTTCTATGAATCCTTTCTATTTCTATTTTGCCCCCTTGCTCCAGAACGTGAGGGCAATTTTCTTTTATAATCTCCTGTAGAATAATATCCAGTTTGTTGTTTACATCTGGTTTTTCTGGGAGACCGATAATTCGGAGATTTTCTTGTCTCCCTCTGTTTTCCAGGTCCGTGACCTTCTCAGTGAGATATTTTATGTTTTCTTCTAATTCATTAATTTTTTGGGTTTGCTTTATTGATTCTTGCTGTTTTATCATCTCACTTTCTTCGAGGTGCTTAATTCTGGTCATTAGGGACTGGTTTTGCTTTTCAGCCTTGTCTGCCCTTCTATTGGATGCTTCGAGTTCTTTTTCCAATTGAGCATTCTTATCTGTCAGACAGCTGATCTCTTTCTCCCATTTTTCTTTCCAGGTTTCCATCTTTTGGATAAGTTCCAGTTTGAGATCTTCCAGAGCTTGTTGATAGTTTCCATTTTGGGAGGCGTGTTCTGAATTTTTTTGGATTTCCTCCTCATTCTCCTCTTTTCCTTGGGTACTTCCACCATAAAAGTTTTCAATAGTCACTTTTTTCCCTTTCTTCCTGGAGGCTTGATTTTGGGCCATGTGAGCCATCCCTTTGGTGGTTTTATTCCCCTTTCCTTTTTTGGTCTGGGATCTGGGTTATATGGGTGATTTTTCTGTGAATTTAGGTTGCTTCAGACTAGTTCTTCCCAGCCTCTGAGGTTTGTTAGAGGGCTGGGTCCCTGATCACAGCCACACTGCCCAGGTGTTCAGCTCCGCCCAGATAATCAGTGTGTGGTCTGCCCCGGTGTTCAGCGCAGCCCGCCCCAAGTACAGCTCCGCTGGGTTCTCCAGTGAAACTGCCCTGAGACGTTTTTTCCTGGCAGTCCCCAGATCCCAAGGACCTTGGTGTACCCCCCCCCCCCCAGACAGAGACGTTCCCCACTCACTCGCTGTCCAGGTGAGCACTCAGGTAGCTCACTCTGGTTTAGTGGGGGAGGTGGGGTGGAGGAAGGGCGGCTCAGTTCACTTTTCTGTGCAAGCTTTTCCTTCTTATTTTAGTGTGGAAATGTTCAAGCCCCATGTACCTTTGCCTCTGTGGGGTACTGGGGAGTCCTTCTGTTCCTCCAAAGGTGATTTTATGCTCCTTTGATGTAGTCTATTTCATTCGGTGCCGGGGAGAGGAAGCGTGTGGCGTCTAGATTGCAGCCATGATTACCCGGAAGTCTGAAGGGAAAGGTTTTAAAACCAAGCAAGACTTAGAAAGAGGCACAAAATGCAAAATAAGTAATTTGGAATACATCAAATTAAAAAGTTTTTGTACAAACAAAACCAATGTAACTAAAATCAGAAGGAAAGCAACAAATTGGGAAACAATCTTCATAAAAAACTCTGACAAAGGTCTAATTACTCAAATTTACAAAGAGCTAAATCAATTGTACAAAAAATCAAGCCATTCTCCAATTGATAAATGGGCAAGGGACATGAACAGGCAGTTCTCAGCCAAAGAAATCAGAACTATAAATAAGCACATGGAAAAGTGCTATACATCTCTTATAATCAGAGACATGCAAATCAAAACAACTCTGAGGTATCACCTCACACCTAGCAGATTGGCTAACATGACAGCTATTCAAAGTAATGAATGCTGGAGGGGATGCAGCAAATTAGGGACAGTAATTCATTGCTGGTGGAGTTGTGAATTGATCCAACTATTCTGGTAGACAATTTGGAACTATGCCCAAAGGGTGATAAAAGACTTTCTGCCCTTTGATCCAGCCATAGCACTGCTGGGTTTGTACCCCAAAGAGAATATAAGGAAAAAGACTTGTACAAGAATATTCATAGCTGCACTCTTTGTGGTGGCCAAAAATTGGAAAATGAGGGGATGCCCTTCAATTGGGGGATGCCTGAACAAATTGTGGTATATCTTGGTGATGGAATACTATTGTGCTAAAAGGAATAATAAAGTGGAGGAGTTCCATGGAGACTGGAACAACCTCCATTAAGTGATGCAGGGAGAAAGGAGCAGAACCAGGAAATAATTATACACAAAGACTGATACACTGTGGTATAATTGAAGGAAATGGACTTCTCCATTACTGTCAATGCAATGTCCCTGAACAGTCTGCTGCGATCTAAAAAACACTATCCATAAGCAGAGGATAAACTTTGGGAGTAAAAACATCAAGGAAAAGGAACTACTTGACTACAGGGTGGTGGGGATATGCACACTAATGCAAATATCAACAACACGGAAATGGGTTTGAATCAAGAACACATGTGATACCCAGTGGAATCATGCATCGGCTATGGGAGAGGTGGGGGAGGTGGGAGGAAAAGAAAATGATATTTGTTTCCAATGAATCATGTTTGGAAATGACCAAATAAAATAATGTTAAAAAAAGATTAACAGTAAAAAACATCTGTCTACTACCAAATTTGATGAGTTCCAAAACCACTGAGTACCAAGGTTTGACTTTTTCAAGTTCTTCCATTTTTATGTTCTTTTGATGTCCTATGGAGTTATTAGCTTCCACTTTCCCAAAATAAGAAATTATTTTCTTCAGTAAGCTTTTAAACCTCCTTTTCCTTTTGGTCATTCCTAATTTTATAGAATTATTTCTCTTCAATTGAGTTTTGTGCCTATGTTGCCATTTGACTTACTTTTTAAGACGTTATTTTCTTTATTATATTTGTAAACTTTTTTTACCAAACTTTGGACCCCCTTTTCATGATTTTCTTACATCACTCAGTTATTTCCCCAATTTTTCCTCTATATCTCTCATCTGATTGAAAAAAAATCCTTTTTGTGCTCTGCCAGGATTTCTTTTTAGGGTCCCAGACCAATTCACATTTTCTTTGAGACTTTCAATATAGCAGTTTTGCCATTGTTGTCTTCTTCTAACTTTGTGCTTTGATCTTCTCTATCACCTTAGCAACTTTATAAAGTCAGGGGTTTTGTTGCTGTTGTTGTTGCTGCTATTGTTGTTTTTGTTGTGTACTTATTTTCTAGCCTATTTCTTGATTTTTAACTTCATGCTAAAGTTGGGATTTACTCCTGTAGGGCAGAGGACACTCTAACAATCTTCAGGTTTTTTTATACAGCTGTCAGAGGTAGTTCTATGGGGTCTGTAAATTGTTAGCTCTTCCATGGAAATATGATCTAAGGAGAGCTGTAGTTACTTGAACTATACTCTGACCTATGATTTACCTAAAGCACTCTTTTTCATCCCAGGAACTTTGGCCAAGGTCCTAACTTTCCTAGAATTGCAAGTTCTTCTATGCTAATGATTCTCCTCACGCTATGACTTCATCCCATGACTGTAACTTGTATCCTTGTATATCCTTGGCAGTCCTACACAGAGTCCTACACCTAGTGGCAGCAAAGAGACTCCTGTAATATCCTTCTGACAAGTTGTCTGACCTCCCTGTCCCTGACCATTGATAGACATAGGTAATAAATCCACAACTTCTGATTCGGTTACTCCAAGATCTTTTGCTGGCTTGCTGAGGTGTAGCCTATTGCTAGATTATTCTGGTGTTTGTGGAGTTTCCTGCTGGCTTTCTCCAGGGCAAAGGGTTTTGATGCTGGCATGACTGGGTACCACCAGTGCCAGATTGTGCTGCACTTTTCCAGGTAAACTAGACTTTTCCCTCCAAACTTTTAAGTTGTCTTAGACTGGAAAAATTTTCACCCACTTCTGTTGTAAATTCTGCAACTCCAAATTTCATTTTGATGTATTATTTTAAAGTTATTTAGAGGGGGATTTGGGAGAGTTCAGGTAGGAACCTACCTTTTCTACATCATATTATTCCCAACAACCAAACTATATTTCACTAAGTAACCTTAAAGTTTACTATTTCTACTTATAAAACAAACCATAAGGTCCTCACTTATAAAATATTATTTGACATGCACTTCTATTAAGCTTGGTTACCTGGCATCCAAGGCCACAATATGTTAGAAAGAGCAAACTGAAATGCATGAAAGAGATTGCTATTGGCAGGTACTGTAGTTTTTTTAAGCAATCTAAGAACTATCTGGTGGATAGGAGAACAGAAAACAAATCTTAAAAAAGACACAAAAGTTCAGAAATGAGATGTCTATTGTCTTTTTATTAGGGGAAATAGCTATACATACTGTAACAGATTACATATTTATTTTATTTCATTTAAATTTTGCAATAAACTTATTGCCCTCATTTTACTTAAGAAACTTAAGTCCAGAAAGTTTAATTAATACATCCATAGTCAAATACTCATTAAGTCTTAGTGCTAAGATTTACATTCATGTTTTCCAAACATAAAGTCCCAGAATATTTCCAATGTACCATGCTGATTCTGATATATTAAGAGACTCTTTTCACAAAGAACGCAATTTTAAATCAATTGAGAAATAAGCTTTGGGAGTTGCCAAATATTGGGGATTATAAAGAAATATGACTAGGAATTTTCAAATTAAATATTTTCTTATGTTTGTAAAAGATAAATAGAGTAGTTCTCAATTCTCAAATAGAATGATCAATATTTAATTTTGATGAATTTGTCATTAATACTATCAAAATAAACCACTTCCTCTTGAATTGCTGAGGCTGAACAAAGAAAAACTGAAATGGAAACTTAAAAATAAGAAGTCCTAAGTCATTTCAGACCCCTAAGGAAAAAATATTTCTCAACAGAAATAGATAAACAGAATAGACTAGATGGAGATAGGTGCTATTATTATCCTTATCTTAAGGAGAACCATCCAGCGGGCTCTCTGAGGGTCTAAGATTTTTTCTCCATGTAAGTGTGATGATCCAGTTGAGTAATGGAAATAAGAGACACTATGTGCTCAGGCCCATATGCATAGGCATCACACAGTGTTCTGTCATAGCACAGAGGTTTGTTTATCATATAGGCTAGTGATTACATACTTCTTTGGCACACAATCAATTTTCTACATATGTGTTTCCATGGAACTTAACAACAAGATGTGTAGCCTAAGGAGATAGTCAATGAAACATTATTGCTATAGATGAATGACATAAAAAAGGTGATCTAGAGGTTAGTTCTCCCTGACCTAGGAGAATCATTGTTACTTTTGGTCAGCTTTTTCAATTAATCACAATTACTTAGGAGATGAATAGCAAAGCATTTCATAAATAGGTATAAGGTTAGATGGAAATTTAATGACAGACCAGATTTGAGGTTTACCTCAATTTACAAGTTCTATTTTTCTTGTTTTACTTTAAATCACCTGGCAATGTTGCCTGGTTTCTATCCATAAATAGAATTAAGTGGAGTATGTCTTAAAGGTGATTGATGTTTTTGGCTCACCTGGCTTGTAATGGGAGTGAATGTGGCTCTGTGAATAGGGAAAGAAGGTTGGTAATAGACAATAATCTTTGGGCTTTAATTCTTTAAATGCAATCTTTTGGGGGTAATAATATAGGGGGATTAAAGTGGAATATATATAGATAGGTATATATAGATCCTATAAGTATTTGCTCTCATATTATTTCTCCTGAATTGGGGAGGAAGCAATAATCATAACAAGTCCATTAGTAAGGAATGTTGGAGGGAGAGAAGTCACAGAGGGGTATCAGTGGGGGCCTCATTCTCTGGGGAGGCTGCCTTGCAGACCCCATTTCCCCAGACTATGACCTTGTCATCCAGTGAGGGTATGATGGCCTCCAACAATATCTTAAATATGACGAAATTGAGACTAAGAGAGATCAGCACATCTGAAGGAGGATTCATACTCAGGTATTCCTTGTCTATTAGTTAAACACTATATCCACTCCACCACATTACTTCCATGAGTTGACTTTTTATTTTCATAACAATCCTGTGAGTCAGTTGATACTCAAATATATCTATTTTTGCATAGATGGTAACATTCTCTGAATACTACTAACAATCCTTCCATGTCAGTTCATACTGTGTAACTCTTGTCCATAATTTCTCATAATTTTGACATTGAAGATCTAGGAATACACTTAATTAAGTAACAACCTAAAATAAATACACAACATAGAACTAAAATATTCTATTCTAGTATTTTCCTATACATTTTGAAGACTTATGACCTTTTATGACTATGTTTGCACCAGAAATATGCTGGAACCAGATTGAACTAGCTCAGAAAACTCAATTATTAAATTTTCATTATGACCATTTATACCTCAGAAATTGGCAAACACTACAAATCAGGACTTGATTAATTGATTTGTTGATTGTTTAAACTTTTAAAAGTGGTGGAGAAAATTACAATAATGCAGATTAAACTTAAAAGTTTATCATTTGTTTTGAGGAGCTAGTTTTTACACAATTGTTAGAATGTCATCTAGGTGTCATAATGCTAGGACTGGGATCAGGAAAACCTGACATAAAATCTGATCTCAGAAACTTAATAACTGTATTATCCTGGGCAAAAATTGCTTCACCCTGTTTGCCTTAGTTTCTTCATCTGTCAAATGAGCAGGAGAATGAAATTGAAAACCACTCAGCTTTCTTTGCCAAGAATGTGTCCATAGCACTCACCATATGAGGAGCTGATTTTTCTCAATCATACATTTCTTTGGTAATATACTTCATTCTAGGACTTATTATTCCTGTTTTACAGAAGGGAAAAATGAATTACAATGGAAATAAGTGATTTGCTGTGTAGTCTGCATAGAAGAAATTGCTTACCCCTCCATTTCAGAAATGTTTTGAATAAATGACAACCTGATTATTGTACCCATTTAAACTTTCAATTCTAGCAAATGGCTCAGGAGAGCTGAGTTAAATCAGAAAAATTATTTACTATCTGGCATTTATATAGGCCTTTAAAATTTTGAAGCACTTTATATATGTTAATCTGTTTGTACTTATAACAACTCTGTGAGGTAACTACAATTATTATTCTCTTCTAGATGAAGACACTAAAATTGAAAGTGGTTAAGTGACTTGCCTACATAACGTTCAACTCATCTTGACTTCAAGTCCAGCACTCTACCCACTGGGCCACCTAGCTACAATGAGGCCATGAAAAGACTTTCATACCTTTGTCCTTTGTATAAGTTCATGCTCAACAGGATAAAATTTATCAAAGAGTGAGACTAAAAGTTAAGGTCCTATTTCTACGAGAGAGGCACAAATTCATTCAATGAAACTTTCTCTATATTTTCATCTCTCCTTTCCTGGTCTCTTCCATTAATATTCTCAAAGATACGAAAATATAGAACTGAAAGCAGAGACAAAAGTTCACTCCATGTTTCCCAGACAATCCTCACCTTTAACTTTGGGGAAGTAAGAAAAATCTGACTAGCATATAACAAAAAAAAAATAAAATCTTTCCTCATAAAGAAGGGGAAAGAAGGAAAGCATGGAATCCATCATCCTAAACTGTTATCTTCTTCCTCTACATGCAAATTATAAAAGAAAAATGCTGGGAGAAAACTCCTGAGTGAAATAAAATTTACTGTAAATTCACATTTCACATAAATCTGTGGTCTCTAGAGTTTCTTATAGCCTGAGAGACCCTCACTTTGAATTGAGATGGATTTTTAACCCAAGCTAGATCACACAAATTCATATTAGAGGAGGTCTGCTAAGTGGGATCTTTCTTGGGAAGAAGGAAGTTTGCTATTTTTTTTCCTATGAAGGCATGGTACAATCTTGACAAGAAGGTCTATCAAGTGGATTTTGTCTTATGAATATCACATCTTCCTGGAAGGGTAGACACCTGCTTGACAAGAAAATCTGGGATTTTTCTTGGCTAAAACATTCAGACCTCATCATATCTCATAACCCGCCATTCCATATAAGGTAACAATAAAGATAATCATAGTATGACTTTGCTACCTTATAAACTCCTGGATACATTCCAGGATGCTAAGGGAATGCACAATCTCCCCCTATAAGGATATCTACAGGGAATTCTATTATTAATTCTAAGTACATTATACTTATTGATTATTAATTCTGAGACACAATTAAATCATGGGAATTAGTTCTTGCTATTAAATCTATTATGATTGCAATTTATTCTTATAATACTGATTATATAATAGGGTTATATGCAAAGAATTACAGGTGTACTTTGGCCTAAAACAATGAATATAAACTGAAGTTGCTTAATTAGATTACCTTATACAAAAGGAATTGGTAGGGTACAGATTTAGAAATTTATAATACTCTGGAGTCCAGCTTTCTTGAGGCCTCAGTTAGTGGCCAACAATATCCTTCAATAAATATCATATGAATGAATAAGTTTTAACATGAGTTTCCTTTTTTTCCCCTTTTAGTATTCGAGTGGATTTAATTTGAGATCACTCATTTTAAAAAGCATCCTTTCAAATGTAGAATTAAGGTATATAGAAAATTTTCAAGAATTCTCCTATTAATTTTAAGAGACATGAAGTTATAAACATAGAAGAATAGTCCTAACTTATATTGGTGTCAAGAATGAACTTAAATTCCTTGGCCTATGGTCATATAATTGAATTGCATTGGGCTAATACAAAAGAAATTACTGCTTTAAGTTAAGGAGATTAGTAAATTTTCTTTTCCATTCTATTTGAGTGAAAACAAAAGTCAGACGCATTGTTCTCAAGATTCTGTTTTGGTTTTTATTTTTGTATTAGGTAACCTACATTTTTCCCTATGAACAAGAGTAGCAGCATATTCACCTTCTAATCACAATAGTGGTCATCGAGATTCACAGATGAAAGGTTCTGTTGAATAGCAGATATTGTTATAAAGATATATTACTATGTTTGTTTTGGACTATCAGATTCATATTTTTATAAAAGTTCTCAATGTGATCTTGCAAAAGAAAAAAGTTTTAAATGGAAATAAAAAAGATTCAAAGAATTGGGAAAAACCTAAGTCTCAAAAAATTTTATTCTCAAGTACTGAATGGTATTTACTTTTCAAATCTGCTGATTGGTAAAGAAATAAAAACACAAAGGATGATGAGTGACAGATATTTGGGTTAAATGATATTCTTCTTTTTCAGGTTTATAGGATTATAGTGTTAATTAAGATTTCTGAAGTTATCAGACCTGATTCCCTTTTGTTTTGTCATGATAGATGATCAATAATGGAAGCTCCTGAAATAAATGGGAAAGAGCAGATTCTCTATCTGTAAATGGATGATATTGAAGTGGGAACTTTTATTCTCCATAGATAATTTCTAAGTAATTCTGTTCATAGTTAATTGTAATTTATTCAGGTTTTGTATGGGCAGGAAAATATGTCAATGAGAGATATACAATCAAAATATTAAATCACTAATTATGGCACATGGACCAACCTTGGGGTAAATAATTCTAAATTGCAAGGGACAATTTTTGACTCATATAATCATCCAAGACATATACAGAGATAGTGTGCTGTTTTCTTTGAGTTAAGGCAAAGGGAAAATTTTACCAGATTTTTTTTTGTAGTAGAAAATAATCTTTGTTTTTTTGCAACAGTGTATCAAAGTCTAACAGAGACAGTGGTTGAAAAAAAGATAAATCTTGACCAATGTTGCATGAAGATATGCTTGACTGATGTATTTATAAGGGCCTCATTTGTCTCTCCATTTTCTCCCCCATTTTTCTAGTCATGAAAACAAAAATAAAGTAGCGATCACAGACAAATTTTGAGACAACCAAACTACCTAGATGTGTACAAGTAGATTTGAGTTTTCTAAAAATAGAAGATTGAAGGGGATAGAAAATTTTGAACTCAATTTTTAAAAAAATGAATTTTAAAACTGTTTTTACATATAACTGGGAAAGTTTAAAAGTTTTAACTTAAAGATTGCAGCCTAGAAGGAGCAAAAGTTCAGACCTCTGAATACCCTCCCTTACTGATAACAAACTGAATGCTCCTAGGGGACTTGAAAATCAAACTTAAAAACAAGATAGAGCCAAGGAACCTTCCTGCTGGATTCAATTAAAAAGTTACATCCCTCCCCAAGATGGAATCTGAGAACACTAGGGTTTAAGGGGAAGGCAGAAGGAAGGTCCTAGGACCCCTCCCCCCACCAATGGAGCATTGAGACTCCAGAGGCTGCAGGACCTTCTGAGCAGGCAAAGGTGCTGGTCTGGAGGATGAACCTTGTGGGCAGGGCTGTACCAAGCTCAGAGCATTGAACACAGATGGTAGGGAAGGAGCTAGAGAGTGAGCATAGAGCTGGCAGCCTGACCAGAGCTGTGGAGATCCACCATATTTGCTCCAGCCTTACAGGAGGTATTCGCCTCAGAGCACACTCAGCACAACCAAGCTGAACTTAATCTCATCAAAATTCTTCAGAACTCAGGGAAGTCCAGGTTCTTCATGATACCTCATTGACTGCTGGAATTTAATACAATCAAAAGCCTATAGAGGACAGGGAAGCTCAAACCCCCAACAACCCTTCCCCAGAGACTGAACTGACAGATCTTCTATCAAAGCTCCAAGAGGGGAGACTGACAGAATACCCCCCCAAAAAAACAAAAAAAAATGAGAGTAGCAAGAGCACAGACAAATACAGGGAGCAAAGAAGGGGTGGATATGAGCAAACAACAGAAAAAGAAGAAAGAAATAACAATAGATAGCTTCTATACAGCGAATAGAACAGAGGGGAAGGGATCAGCAAATGATAAATCAGAAATCCCAGCAAATTTGGACACAGGCTTTGGAAGAACTCAAAATGCAATTCAAAACACAATTAAGAGAGACTGAAGACAACTTTAACAGCAAGATGTCATCTGGAAACAGAAAAAAGTGTCTTGAAAGCCAAAATTAATCAACTGGAAAATGAGGCAAAGGAGATGAAAGATGAGGTAAAGAGGATGAAAGAGGACCTGCATAGAAAATCAGACCAGAAAGAGCAGGATGACCAAAAAGCCAGGGATGAAATACAGTTTTTAGAACCAGAATACAACTAGAATTAAGTAACTTCACAAGGCAGCAGAACACTATAAAATAAAACCAAAAGAATGGAAAAAATGAGGAAAATATGAAAAAAATCCCATTCACAAAATGGAAGATTTAGAAAATCAATCAAGGAAAGATAATTTAAGAATCATTGGTCTACCAGAAGGCCATGACAAAAGAAAAAGCCTGGACACAATACTACAGGAAATTATTCAAGAAAACTGCCCTTATGTTCTAGAAAAAGAGGGAAAAGTGGAGATTGAAAGAATCCACAGATCACCTCCTGTACTAAATCCCCAACTGACAACAACCAGGAATGTTATAGCCAAATTCAAGAACTATCCGACCAAAGAAAAGATATTACAAGCTGCCAAGAAGAAGTCAGTCAGATTCCATGGAACCACTGTGAGGATAACATAGGATCTGGCTGCATCCACACTGAAGGATAGAAAGGCATGATATATGATATTCTGGAAAGCAAGGGAACTAGGTATACAACCATGAATCAACTACCCAGCAAAACTGAATCTATTCTTATAGGGGAAAGTATGGTCATTCAACAAAATAGAATTCCAAGAATTTGCAAAGAAAAGACCAGACCTGAACAGAAAATTTGACAGCCAAGCATAGAACTCAAGAGAATCATCAAAAGGTAATTAAAAAATAGGGAAAAAAGAAAAACAAAATAAAACAAAAAAAATTTAATAGACTCAATAAGTTAAAACGATATGTATCCCTATAAGAAAAGATGTCAGACTTCTGGCTTCAATCTAGATGCCACACACTTCCTCTCCCTGGCACTGAACAAAATAGACTAAATCAAAGGAGCGTAAAAATCACCTTTGGAGGAACAGAAGGACTCCGCAGTACTCCCCAGTACCCCACAGAGGCGAAGGTACATGGGGTTTGAACATTTCCACACTATAATAAGAAGGATGAAAAGCTTGCACAGAAACGTGAGCTCCCTTCCCCCCTCCCCCCACTTTCCCCACCAAACCAGAGAGAACTACCAGAGCTCTCACTGGGACAGCGAGTGAGTGGGGAATGTCTCTGTCTGGGGAGGGGGCACTCCAGAATCCTTGGGATCTGGGGACTGCCAGGAAAAAACATCTCAGGGAAGTTTCACAGGAGAACCCAGCTCTGAGCGCTGATTATCTGGGTGGAGCTGAAGACCTGGGCAGAGTGGCTGTGATCAGGGACCCAGCACTCTAAGAAACCTCGGAGGCTGGGAAGAACTAGTCTGAGGCAACCTAAATTCACAGAAAACCCACCCATATCACCCAGACCCCAGACCAAAAAGGAAAGGGGAATAAAACCACCAAAGGGATGGCTCACATGGCCCAAAATCAAGCCTCCAGGAAGAAAGGGAAAAAAGGTGACTATTGAAAACTTTTATGGTGGGAGTACCCAAGGAAAAGAGGAGAATGAGGAGGAAATCCAAAAAAAATCAGAACATGTCTCCCAAAATGGAAACTATCAACAAGCTCTGGAAGATCTCACACTGAAACTTATCCAAAAGATGGAAACCTGGAAAGAAAAATGGGAGAAAGAGATCAGCAGTCTCACAGATAAGACTGCTTAATTGGAAAAAGAGCTCGAAGCATCCAATAGAAGGGCAGACAAAGCTGAAAAGTAAAACCAGTCCCTAATGACCAGAATTAAGCAACTCGAAGAAAGTGAGATGATAAAACAGCAAGAATCAATAAAGCAAACCCAAAAAATTAATGAATTAGAAGAAAACATAAAATATCTCACTGAGAAGGCCACAGAATTGGAAAACAGAGGGAGAAGAGACAACCTCCAAATTATTGGTCTCCCAGAAAAACCAGAGATTAACCTTAAACTTGATAATATTCTACAGGAGATTATAAAAGAAAATTGCCCCCACGTTCTGGAGCAAGGGGTCAAAATAGAAATAGAAAGGGTTCATAGAACACCCTCTATACTAAATCCCCAAAAGACAACCCCTAGGAATGTAATGGCCAAATTCAAGAGCTTCCAAGAAAAGGAGAAAATCCTACAAGAAGCCAAGAAGAGGAGCTTCAGATATATGGGAGCTCCCATAAGGATCACACACGACTTAGCGGCTAACACACTAAGAGACCGCAAATCATGGAACACGATATTTAGAAAGGCAAGAGAGCTGGGTCTCCAACCAAGAATCAACTACCCAGCAAAACTGACTATATACTTCCAGGGGAAAGTATGGGCATTCAACAAAATAGAAGATTTCCAAGCATTTGCTAAGAAAAGACCAGAACTTAGTGGAAAATTTGATATCCAAGCACAGAAAGCAAGAGAAACATGAAAAGGTAAATATGAAAGAAAGGGAAAAGGAGATAGACATATGGAGAAAAATAAATAGGGACAAAAAGGAATGCACCTTTTCAGCACCACATGGCATATTCACAAGAATAGATCATACACTAGGTCACAGAAACATAGCACTCAAATGCAGAAAAGCAGAAATAATAAATGCAGTCTTTTCAGATCACAAGGCAATAAAATATTGATTGGTAAGGGTACATGGAGAGCCAAATCAAAATTTAATTGGAAATTAAATAATATTATACTCCAAAATTGGTTAGTTAGAGAAGAAATCATAGAAACAATAATTTTGTTGAGGAAAATAACAATGGCAAGACATCCTTTCAAACCTTATGGGATGCAGCTAAGGCAGTACTTAGAGGAAAATTCATATCCCTGAGTGTATATATTAACAAATTAGAGAGGACAGAGATCAAGGAATTGGAAATGCAAATCAAAAACCTTGCGAATGAATAAATTAAAACCCCCAGAAGAAAACCAAACTAGAGATCCTAAAAATTAAGGGAGAAATTAATAAAACCAAAAGCAACAGAACTATTGAGCTAATAAACAAGACTAGAAGCTGGTACTTTGAAAAAACAGACAAAATAGACAAAGTACTGGTCAATCTAATTAAAAAAAGGAAAGAAGAAAGGCATATTAATAGCATCAAGCATGAAAAGGGGAATCTCACCTCCAATGAAGAGGAAATTAAGGCAATCATTAAAAACTACTTTGCCCAACTATATGGCAATAAATATACCATCCTAGGTGATATGGATGAATATTACAAAAATATAAATTGCCTAGATTAACAGAAGAAGAAATAGATTTCTTAAATAATCCCATATCAGAAAAAGAAATCCAACAGGCCATCAAAGAACTTTCTAAGAAAAAATCCCCAGGACCTGATGGATTTACCAGTGAATTCTATCAAACATTCGAAGAACAGCTAACTCCAATACTATACAAACTATTTGACATAATAAGCAAAGAGGGAGTTCTACCAAACTCTTTTTATGACACAAACATGGTACTAATTCCAAAGCCAGGCAGGCCAAAAACAGAGAAAGAAAATTATAGACCAATTTCCCTAATGAATATAGATGCAAAAATCTTAAATAGGATACTAGCAAAAAGACTCCAGCAAGTGATCAGAAGGGTCATCCACCATGATCAAGTAGGATTTATACCAGGGATGCAGGGCTGGTTCAATAATAGGAAAAATATCCACATAATTGACCACATCACCAAGCAATACAACAAGAACCACATGATTATTTCAATAGATGCAGAAAAAGTCTTTGATAAAATACAGCACACATTCCTACTAAAAACACTAGGAAGCATAGGAATAGAAGGGTCATTTCTAAAAATAATAAACAGTATATATCTAAAACCGTCAATTAATATCATCTGCTATGGGGATAAACTAAATCCATTCCCATTAAGATCAGGAGTGAAACAAGTATGCCCACTATCACCTCTATTATTTAACATTGTATTAGAAACACTAGCAGTAGCAATTAGAGAAGGAAAAGAAATTGAAGGCATTAAAATAGGTAAGGAGGAGACCAAATTATCACTCTTTGCAGATGAAATGATGGTCTACTTAAAGAATACTAGAGATTCAACCAAAAAGCTAAACAAAATAATCAACAACTTTAGCAAAGTTGCAGGATACAAAATAAACCCACATAAGTCTTCAGCATTTCTATATAATTCCAACAGAGCTCAGCAGCAAGAAGTAGAAAGAGAAATCCCATTCAAAATCACCTTAGACAAAATAAAATACTTAGGAATCTATCTCCCTAGACAAACACAGGAACTATATGAACACAACTACAAAACACTCTCCACACAACTAAAACTAGACTTGAACAATTGGAAGAACATTAACTGCTCATGGGTAGGATGAGCCAATATAATAAAAATGACCATCCTACCCAAACTCATCTATCTATTTAGTGCCATACCCATGGAACTTCCAAAACATTTTTTTACTGATTTAGAATAAACCATAACAAAGTTCATTTGGAAGAATAAAAGATCAAGGATATCCAGGGAAATAATGAAAAAAAAATACAAAGGAAGGGGGCCTTGCAGTCCCAGATCTCAGACTATATTACAAAGCAGCGGTCATCAAAACAATTTGGTACTGGCTAAGAGACAGAAAGGAGGATCAGAGGAATAGACTGGGGGCAAGCGACCTCAGCAAAACAGTATATGACAAACCCAAAGATCCCAGCTTTTGGGACAAAAATCCACTATTTCATAGAAACTGCTGGGAAAATTGGAGAACAGTGTGGGAAAGATTAGGTTTAGATCAACACCTCACACCCTACACCAAAATAAATTCAAAATGGGTGAATGACTTGAACATAAAGAAGGAAACTATAAGAAAATTAGGCGAACACAGAATAGCATACATGTCAGACCTTTGGGAAGGGAAAGACTTCAAAACCAAGCAAGAATTAGAAAGAGTTACAAAATGCAAAATAAATAATCTGGAATACATCAAATTAAAAAGTTTTTGTACAAACAAAACCATTGTAACCTAAATCAGTAGGGCAGCAACAAATTGGGAAACAATCTTCATAAAAACCTCTGACAAAGGTTTAATTACTCAAATTTACAAAGAACTAAATCAATTGTACAAAAAATCAAGCCATTCTCCAATTGATAAATCACAAGGGACATGAACAGGCAGTTCTCAGCCAAAGAAATCAAAACTATGAATAAGCACATGGAAAAGTGCTATACATCCCTTATAATCAGAGACATGCAAATCAAAACAACTCTGAGGTATCACCTCATACCTAGCAGATTGGCTAACATGACAGCTATGCAAAGTAATGAATGCTGGAGGGGATGTAGCAAAGTGGGGACACTAATTCATTGCTGGTGGAGGTGTGAATTGATCCAACCATTCTGGAGGGCAATTTGGTAGTATGCCCAAAGGGTTTTAAAAGGCTTGTCTGCCCTTTGATCCAGCTATAGCACTGCTGGGTTTGTACCCCAAAGAGGTAATAAGGAAAAAGATTTGTACAAGGATATTCATAGCTGCACTCTTTGTGGTGGCCAAAAATTGGAAAAAGAGGGGATGCCCCTCAATTGGGGAATGGCTGAACAAATTGTGGTATATGTTGGTGATAGAATACTATTGTGCTCAAAGGAATAATAAAGTTGAGGAATTCCATGGAGATTGGAACAACCTCCAGGAAGTGAAGCAGAGTGAAAGGAGCAGAACCAGGAAAACATTGTACAGAGAGACTGATACATTGTGGTACAATCGAAGGTGATGGACTTCTCCATTATTGGCAGTGCAATGTTCCTGAACAATCTGCAGCGATCTAAAAAACACTATACACAAGCAGAGGATAAACTGTGGGAGTAAAAACACCGATGAAAAGCAACTGCTTGACTACAGGGGTTGAGGGAATATGACTGAGGTGAGACTCTAAATGAACACTCTAATGCAAATAACAACAACAGGGAAATGGGTTCGAGTCAAGAACACATGTGATAACCAGTGGAATCATGTGTCAGCTATGGGAGAGGGAAAGTTGGTGGGAGAGGGGGTGGGGAGGAAAAGAAAATCATCTTTGTTTCCAGTGAATAATGTTTGGAAATGACAAAATAAATAATGTTTACAATTAAAAAAAAGAAAGAAAGAAAAGATGTCCTTGGTAACTCTTACACTTAGAGGGAACAGTGACAGGATGTATAGGATGAAATGACAAGACATAAATAAGTATATAGATATATGCATCCATAAATACATATACATGTGTGTATATATATACACACACACACACACACACACACAAAGGGAGCTAAAAAAGAGAGGTTAATACTAAAAGAAATGGGAAAAGAAACAAATGGGTGTAAACTCATATGTCACAAAGAAGCTCATGGTGGGAGGGGAGAGAACATCAATACACTGGAAGGGTAAAGAGGTTGGAGATAGCAAATACTCAACTCTTATGTGCTTTGAAATTGATCCCAAAAGGGAAGAACAATCCAATCCATTGGGGCAGAGAATAGATTTGTACCCTCTAGGGCAGTAGAAGGGTAATAAATGGACTGATGGGGAGGGAAGCATACAATGGAGGGAGAGGGTGTGACGTAATTTTAGAAAGACTACAGGGGAAATAAAGGGGGAATAAGAAGGGAGGGGACAGAAAGGGAAGCAAAATAAGGGTGGGAACTAGGAGGGCTAATTAAAAACAAACATTGGAGTAGAAGGAAATAGTGAAAGAAGAAAAGGCAGGATTAAGACTAGAAATTAAAAAAAAATCAAAAAGATCTGGTAATCATAACTCTGAAAGTGAATGGAATGAACTCACCCATAAAACGCAAGTGAATAGAACAGTGGATTAGAATCCAAACCCCTGCCATATGTTGTCTACAAGAAACACACATGAGGAAGGTAGATACACATAGGGTGAAAGTAAGAGGACAGAGCCAAATCTATTGGGCATCAACTGATAAAAAGAAGGCAGGAGTCACAATCATCATATCTGCAAAGCCAAAGTAAAAATAAATATAGTTAAAAGAGATAGGGAAGGTAATTACATCCTGATAAAAGGCAGTATAGACAATGAGAAAATATCAGCACTCAACATGTATGCACCAAATGGCATAGCATCCAAAATTCTAAACGAGAAACTAGTGGAGCTCAAGTAAGAAATAAATAGGAAAACTATACTAGTGGAAGGCTTGAACCTTCCTCTATCTGAACTAGATAAATCAAACCAAAAAATAAATAAAAAAGAGGTAAGAGAAGTGAATGAAATCTAAGAAAAATTGGAGTTAGTAGGCATGTGGAGAAAAATAAATAGGGACAAAAAGGAATATACCTTCTTTTCAGCAGCACATTGTACATTCATAAAAATTGACATGAAGTAGGGCATGAAAACTTTGCAAAGAAGTTCAAAATAGCAGAAATAATAAATGCAACCTTTTTAGATCACAATGCAATGAAAATAATAATTAGTATGGGTACATGGAGTGCTAAATCAAAAATTTATTGGAAATTAAACAATACGATTCTCCAAAACTGGTTAATTAAAGAACACATCATAGAAACAATTAATAACTTCATTGAAGAAAATGACAATGATGAGATCCTTTCAAAACCTACTGGATGCAACCAAAGCAGTACTCAGGTGGAAATTTATATCCTTGAGTTCATATATTGACAAATTAAGAAGAGCAGAGCTCAATAAATTGGGTATGCAAATTAAAAAAAAAAACTATTAAGGGAACAAATTAAAAATCCTCAGATGAAGATTAAATTAGAGATCCAAAAAATCAAAGGAAAAACTAATAAAATTGAAAGTCAAAGAACTACTGACTTAATAAATAAGACTAGAAACTGGTACTTTGAAAAAACAAATAAAATAGACAAAGTACTAGTCAGTCTAATTAAAAAAAGGAAAGAAAAAAACAAATTGACACTATCTAAGATGAAAAGGGAGACCTTACCTCAAATGAAGAGGAAATCAAGGCCATCATTAAAACTACTATGCCCAATTATATGTCAAAGAAATTGGCACTCTTGGTGATATGGATGAATACTTACAAAAATATAAATTGCCTAGACTAACAGAGACAGAAATGCATTACCTAAACAACCCCATATCAGAAAAAGAAATTGAACAACCCATCAAAGAACTCACTAAGGAAATATCCCCAGGTCCAAATGGATTCACAAATGAATTCTATCATACATTCAAAGAACAATTAATCCCAATATTATACAAACTATTTGACAGAATAAGCCAAGAAGGAGTTCTACCAAATTCATTTTATGACACAAACATGGTACTGATCCAAAGCCAAGAAGGTCAAAAACAAAGAAAGAAAACTATAGACCAATCTCCTTAATGAACATAGATGCAAAAATCTTAAATAGGATATTAACAAAAAGACTCCAGCAAGTCATCACAAGGGTTATTCACTATGACTAGGTAGGAGTCATAGCAGGAATGCAAAGATGGTTTAATATTAGGAAAACCATCCACATAATTGACCATATTAATTAGCATACTGAAAAAAATCACATGATTATCTCAATAGCTCCAGAAAAAGCCTTGATAAAATACAACACCCATTCTATTGAAAACACTAGAAAGTATAGGAATAGAAGGGCCTTTCGTAAAAATAATAAACAGTATATATCTAAAACCATCAGCAAACATCATCTGCAATGGGGATAAACTAGAAGCCTTCCCAATAAAATCAGGAGTGAAACAAGGATACCCCATCATCACCTCTATTATTTAACATTGTACTAGAACACTCACAGTAGCAATTAGAGAAGAAAAAGAAATGGAAGGTATTAGAATTGCTAATGAGGAGACCAAGCTATCACTCTTTGCAGATGATATGATGGTTTATTTAAAGAATCCTAGAGAATCAACCAAAAATCTCGCCTAAATAATCAACAATTTTAGTAAAGTTGCAGGATACAAAATAAACCCGCATTAGTCATCAGCATTTCTATATATTTCCAACACAGCTCAGCAGCAAGAACTAGAAAGAGAAATTCCATTTAAAATCACCCTAGACAAAATAAAATTCTTAAGAATCTATCTGCCGAAACAAACACAGGAACTATCTGCCGAGATAAACAAAGGAATTATAGGAACATAACTACAAAACACTCTCCACACAATTAAAACTATTTCTAAACAGTTGGAAAAACATTGATTGCTCATAGGTGGGATGAGCTAACATAATAAAAATGAAAATCCTACCCAATAAATCTACTTATTTACTGCCATACCCATTGAACTACCAAAAAACTTTTTTACTGAATTAGAAAAAAAAAAAAAACTTAACAAAGTTCATTTGGAAGAACAAAAGATCAAGGATATCCAGGGAAATTATGAAAAAAATAATGCAAAGGAAGGAGGACTTATAGTCCCAGATCTCTTACTATATTATAAAGCAGTGGTTATCAAAACAATTTTGTTATGGCAAAGAGACAGAAAGAGAGGATCAGTGGAATAGACTTGGGGTAAATGACATCAGAAAGACAGTCTATGATAAACCCAAAGTCCCCAGTTTTGGGGACCAAAACCCACTTTTTGATAAAAACTGCTGGGAAAATTGGAAGACAGTATGGGAGAGATTAGGTTTGGATCAACATCTCACACCCTACACCCAGATGAACTCGGAATGGGTGAATGACCTGAATATAAAGAAGGAAACTATAAGCAAATTAGGCAAACACTAAATAGTATACTTGTCAGATCTTTAGGAAAGGAAAGTCTTTAAAACCAAGCAAAAGCTAGAAAAAAATCACAAAATATAAAATCAATAATTTTGATTATATCAAATTAAAAAGTTTTTGTACAAACAAAACTGATGCACCCAAAATTAGAAGGGAAGCAACAAATTGGGAAACTATCATAAACTCTGACAATGGTCTAATTACTCAAATTTATGAAGAGCTAAACCAGTTGTACAAAAAATCAAGCCATTCTCCAATTGAAAAATGGGCAAGGGATATGAATAGGCAATTTTCAGTTAAAGAAATCAAAACCATTAATAAACACATGAAAAAGTGTTCTAAATCTCTTATAATCACAGAAATGCAAATCAAAACAACTCTGAGGTATGACCTCACACCTAGCAGATTGCTTCACATGATAGCAAAGAAAGTAATGAATGCTGGAGGTAATGTGGCAAAGTTGGAACATTAATTCATTGCTGGTGGAGTTGTGAATTGATCCAACCATTCTAGAGGGCAATTTGGTAGTATGCCCAAAGGGTGATAAAAGACTGCCTGCCCTTTGATCCAGCCATAGCACTGCTGGTTTGTACCCCAAAGAGATAATAAGGAAAAAGACATATACAAAAATATTCATAGCTGTGTTCTTTGTGGTGGCAAAAATAATTGGAAAATGAGGGGATGTCCTTCAATTGGGGAATGGCTGAGCATATTGTGGTATCTGTTGGTGATGGAATAATATTGTGCTCAAAGGAATTACAAAGTGGAGAAATTCCATGGGGGCTGGAACAACCTCCAGGAATTGAAGCAGAGTTAGAAGAGCAGAACCAGGAAAGTACTGTACAGAGAGTGATACATTGTGGTACAATCAAATGTAATGCCATTTGTGGCAATGCAATGACCCTGAACAACTCAGAGGAACCTATGAGAAAAACCACTATCCACATCCAGAGGAAACCCTGTGGGAGTAAAAACACCAAAGAAAAACAAATGCTTTAATACATGGGTCGAAGGGATATGGTTGGGGATGTAGACTCTAAATGAATATCCTAGTGTAAACAACACATGGAAATGGGTTCTGATCAAGTAAACAAGTAATACCCAATAAAATTACACATTGGCTGTGGGAAGAGTGGATGGAGGGGAGGGAGGGAAATAATGTGATTATTGTAACAAAGGAATAATGTTCTAAATTGACTAAATAAACTTATTCAAATGGAAAAAATAAATAAAAATTTTAACTTCATATAGAATTATGTGTAAATAGAAATCATGTACCTTTGAACTACATTACCCATGAGCCTACTCACTTCCTGTCAGTACATGATGATGTAGACAGAAGATAAATTGAGGGAAGTTCCTGGGTAATGTAGTTCAAAGGTACAAGATTTCTAATTATACAATTAACTAGCCTCTTACATATGTGATGTTAAAATACTTTGTGAGTATATTCAAAATATTTAAAAATAATAAATATAAATATTAAAGGTTATTAGAGAAGGAAGTACTTATCAATTCAGTAGTCACAAAATGATTCTTAAAAAAGTAGTTTTTGTAGTTAGTGATCATAATTGTGAAAAAAATTTATAGCTAGTTTATCTGATAAAGGTCTCATTTCTAATATACATAGGAATGTGTTAAAGTAAGTATAAGAACGTGTGATTCCCTAATTGACAAATTGTCAAAGAATATAAACAGGCAGTTTTGAGATGAAGTAATCAAAGACATTTTTGGTCAAATGAAAAATATTCTAAATCAATAATAATTAGAGAAATGCAAATTAAAACAACTCTGAAATACTACCTCATACCCTTGATTGCCCAATATGTCAGAAAAAGAAAATGACAATTTCTAGAAGGGATACAAAAAAATTGTGGACACAAAAGCAGCATGAGTGTACTTGTGAACTGGTTGAATCATTCTGGAGAGCAATTTGAAACTATGTCCGAAGGGCTAAAAAACTATCCATACCCTTTGAATCAGCAATACCACCATGAGATCTGTATCTCTCAGAGATTTTTAAAACTAAGAAAAATGACCTCTGTGTGCAAAATTTTAGTAGCTCTTTTTATGGTAGCAAAGTGGCGCCTCTGTCAGTAGAGATTCATTTTTAGGTAAGATAGATAATTTACCTTGGAAATTCAAGAATGAAGCCCAAGGCATTTGTGATAGAACTGAAACTTGGAAAATCCAGAAATGTAGAATCTATGCTTAGTCATACTACTTATATGCTATTGGAAGATTTACTAGATTTCTTTTGGGTTCCAATTAAAAAATTAATCTACAAAATGAGTTACTTTTAAGCTCTTAGTGCTTCAGATAAAATCATCCTGTGTGTGCTTAGTATATGATAATAGAATGATAATGCACCTAAAGCAACTAACTGTTTAAATTATTTATGTAGTGAGAACATCCTTTTCCCTTCTTATTTAATTTTTCAAGTTATTATTTCTTAGTGTGTTACCCTGTAATGTCTCCAAAGGTTTGAGATATAAAGAAATTTAAATTTCTAGTTTAGACACTGTTTGTTAAAATGTCCTCTAGATTATCCTGTTCCTTGTGTATATATGTGAAAAGTTTGTGCTTGTAGTTTCTTGTTCTTTTTAAAATATATTATTATTTATGTTGGTTAATATTTCTAATTAACATTTAAAAAGTGTTAATATTCATTTTAAAAATTTGAGTTTCAAATTCTCACCCACCCACCTGCCATGCTCACTTTTGAGAAAACAATCAATATATTCATCATATACATGAAGTGTTAAATATATTAGCATATCAACAATATTGCAAAATAAAAAAATAGAAAAACAAGAAAATGAAAAAAATATATGCTTTAATCTTCTTTAATAATTTCTTTTTCTGGAGGTGGATAGTATTTTTCATCATGTGTCCTTTGGAGATGTCTTAGATTGTTTTTCTTCATCAGTGTAGTTAAGCTTCCACATTTGACAATCATTACAATATTGCTATTACTATGCACCATGTTCTCCTGGTTCTGCTTATTTCCTTTTAAATGAGTTCATTTAAGATTTCCCACATTTTTCTGAAACCATCTGCTTGTCATTTCTTATAGCAAGAGCGTACTCCAATTGCAATCATATAGCAAAACATGTACAGATATTTCTCAGTTTATAGGCATCCCTTTGATATACAATTCTTTGATATCACAAAAAAGCCTCCTATAATTTTTTATCTTGTTCCTTCATCTTCTCTAGCCTTCCTTCCTTCCTTCCTTCCTTCCTTCCTTCCTTCCTTCCTTCCTTCCTTCCTTCCTTCCTTCCTTCCTTCCTTTCTTTCTTTCTTTCTTTCTTTCTTTCTTTCTTTCTTTCTTTCTTTCTTTCTTTCTTTCTTTCTTTCTTTCTTTCTTTCTTTCTTTCTTTCTTTCTTTCTTTCTTTCTTTCTTTCTTCCTTCCTTCCTTCCTTCCTTCCTTCCTTCCTTCCTTCCTTCCTTCCTTCCTTCCTTCCTTCCTTCCTTCCTTTCTTTCTTTCTTTCTTTCTTTCTTTCTTTCTTTCTTTCTTTCTTTCTTTCTTTCTTTCTTTCTTTCTTTCTTTCTTTCTTTCTTTCTTTCTTTCTTTCTTTCTTTCTTTCTTTCTTTCTTTCTTTCTTTCTTTCTTTCTTTCTTTCTCTGGCAGCCATTCTATTTTTTTCTGGGTTATACATGTATTATCATTCAAAAATATTTCCATATTGATCTCTTTTGTAAGATAATAAGCACATAAAACCAAAAACCTCAAATAATCCAACTAAACTAAAATGAAAAACCATGTGTTTTGATCTGCATTCTGACTCCATCAGTTCTTTCTCTGGAAATGGATAGCATTCTTAGTCATAAGTCCCTTAGAAATTTCCTGTATTGTTGGATTTCTGAGAGTAGTTGTCTATCAGTTGATCATTCCATAGTATTGCTGTTATTGTGTATAATATTTTCCTGGTTCTGCATATTTCATTCTGTATCAGTTCATGCTGGACAACTGGACCCAAATGTATAAGCTTTTAAATAATAAACTGAGGACAGGGAGCTTGCTTTTGTATTCTCCATAGTGGTGTGTACATACATAGTAGGTGCCTAGTAAATATTCATCAAATTAATATAGTGAGTCAATTTTGATTTATTAGATGGTTCTGTGAAATGTATGTTATCACATTGGAACCTATGTCCATAATACTTGATAAATATACTTACCTCTATGAATTCATTCTGTTCACCCATGATTTTATAATGGGGAGGGGTGCTGTTGTTTGTTTTCCTTAATGGAATAAAATATTAGAAGTAAGACTTAACTATTCACTTTATAGTTAAGTTTGGAATTTGAATTGTAGTCAAGATCTTTGGAAAATCTTATGGAATCAATAGTCTGGTAATGTGCCACATAAATGTGATATGTCCATTTTAAATACCCGAGAGTTGTATTTATTTTCATGTATACCATAATATATAACATTAGTGGTCTTTGAGCTGTATTTGAGGACTCCTTTTTTTGCACTTTTTCATTCTTTATAAGTGTTTTCCACACGTTTGAAACGGAAACAGACTTTTCTTTATTGAGATGAAAAAAAAAAGCACCTTCAGAGGTAAGCCTGTTTATCATTTTTTACAGCACAATAATATTCCATCACCATCATATACCACAATTTGTTTAGTCATTCCCCGATTGGTGGATATCCCTTCAATTTCTGATTCTTTGCCACCACAAAAAGAGCAGCCATGGATATTTTTGTATGAGTAGGTCCTCCCACCTCCGCCACCTTTTTAAAATCTCTTTGAGACACAGTCTTTCTTCTTTTTGTGATACAGACTCACTAGTATTATTAATGGATCAAAGGGTATATGTGGTTTAATAACTCTTTGAATATGATTCTAAATTCTTCTCCAGAATGGCTAAACTAGTTCACAGATCCAAAGTCATGCACTAGTATAGTATAGTAGTAGTCTCTTGGTAACCCAGGATGACGATTGTCTTTGTGCATTTTCATCTATGGTGTACGGGGTTAGGATAGATGAGTGTGCACAAAGACACTTGTGCGTGAAAGAGATTTAAGTGGAAGAGTCGATGCACAGAGACAGTCCCACTCTCTCGGCGTTGGAAGCCTGGGTCCATTGGCACGAAAAGTGGTTACACCTGGAGACTTCCTCAGCTGCATTGGATGGCCATGTTGTCTTTTGTGCTCCAACACGCCCTAAGCACTCCACAGTGCTTTGTTGCATCACCCTCTCAGCCATTGAACCTTCTCATTGGTTTCTTCCTCCTGTTCAGCCGAAGCAGTCTTCACATGCTGGGTGAGCAAAGCCCTGGTTCACCAGGGGTCGATGACCCGATGGCTACCCTCACAAGGTTTAGCCGGCCTGTCGAAGCCATTGCCCAGGGTGTGGCTGCTGCCGCATGCTAGCAGTTACTAGGAGCCACAGGTGAGAGCTGGGTGTCAGGTGGGGGTCAGAGATTGGAGAGCTGCCCTAGGAGGGCATGACAAACCCTCCATACTAGAGATACTACCCCTCCCTGAACACCCCATACACCCCAGACATGCACTACTAATTTCCCAAAATCCACATTTCATCCTTTAATTCTACTGGAAATGAGTGAATAGGATTTGGGGGGGGGGGTTGAATTTCGTGATTTCATTGTTGAAAAGTGGTTACTCTTCTGGAATTTGCATCTTCTCTAAAATTCACCCCATCTTGTAGCCTGAGAGAGTTGCATTGTGCAGTGATAAATTAAGTAACTTTCTAATCATCACTCAGGTATTACATGTATGAGGCAAGACTAGTCCAATTCTTACTGATGCTGTCAGTGTTCTGTACTCTATGCTATACTATCATTCAGCAGCATAATAAATACATATATGATGCAAGTTATACAACATTCAGCAATTCTCTTGGAATCTAAGTGAGCATAATCTTATTTCAGTACTATATTATTCAGAATTGCATTTGAATGCTTACTCTCATCATCAATAGAATGTCAACCTCTCTTATGATTTAAAATATGATCTTTGGGAATTACTGTGGTTCTAAAAACAATTTGTAATCTTGAAGTTAATCTAATAATGAGACCCATCAAAATTAGCTAAGTAGATGTTTTGACAATACTGTGAATGAGCATCCTCTCACTGGGCTTCTTCTAGATGCTTTTTAGTTTGATATGATCTACCAAAGCTTGTTTTTGATGCAGCATGGATAGCAGAAGATCTGTGCCATAATTAGACATTACAGTAACATTTAAGAAGTGTTCAGTGAATACATATCCCATAAAATGTAAATCTCTCATTGCCAAACTCTTCAGCTTGGCATTTAAAGTCCTTTACAACCAGATAATCCTCTTCCTTCCTTCCTTGCTTCCTTGCTTCCTTGCTTCCTTGCTTCCTTGCTTCCTTGCTTGCTTCCTTCCTTCCTTCCTTCCTTCCTTCCTTCCTTCCTTCCTTCCTTCCTTCCTTCCTTCCTTCCTTCCTTCCTCCCTTCCTCCTTTCCTTCATTCCTCCCTCCTTTCCTTCCTTCCTTCCTTCCTTTCTTCCTTCCTTGCTTCCTCCATCCCTTCCTTCCTTCCTTCCTTCCTTCCTTCCTTCCTTCCTTCCTTCCTTCCTTCCTTCCTTCCTTCCTTCCTTCCTTCCTTCCTTCCTTCCTTCCTTCCTTCCTTCCTGTGCCTTGTATGCTGTGAATTTTTTGCCTAACCTGATTGATATTCCTCACACTTGTCTTTTAATATGGTCTATAGAGTGCTGCTAATCTTCCTGAAATTAACTCCATTCCTCCCTAAAACTTTCAGCAGCATTTTATAACTAATAAATAAAGAAATTTCTTACACTGGCATTCTCAGCCTCCAATAATGTCTCCCTAACCTACCTTACTATTCTGTTTATTTAATGATTCATTTACTGTGCATCATTCATTCAGAACTATTTACCATACCCATCAATGCTCTAGCATTATCTAGCTCCACAATTTTAATTGTATTATTCATATTGCCCCCAAAGTCCTTACCTTCTAGTTCTACTTGGATAATTTCTTTCTTCTTCATCTTCTAGCTCATATTCTACCTCTTCTAAGAAACACAACTTGCCATTCCATTTGTCAGTAGTCATATCTGTGGACCTTAAACTCCTTAACATCTTATACTTGTTATTGAAATTCTCTTTCTACTTTTTATTATAGTAAATTATATAATTATTTATATCTTCTACTATCTACTATCTTGTAAGGCAGAACTGCAACTTATTTATCTTTTCATTCTGTACAGGCAGTGATATATCAGAATGAGTGCTGATTTCAGTGCCAGAAATCTCTATCCCTCTCTTAGACCATTTCTCTCTCAGTATCCCTCTGCTCTCTTTCTCCCCTTCCTTTCACTTTATCTTTTCTTTCTCTCTCTTCCTTTATTTTTCTCTCATTCCCTTTCTCTCTCTTTTCCCTCCTTTCTGTCTCTCCCTCTTCCTCTCATCATTATCTTCCACCTCTCTCCCTATATCCTAAATCAGAGCAGCAATTATTTAACCTATTTTAATGGTAAATTCATCATTCAAAATATGAAGGAATCAATAAAAAAGACATTTTATTCTGAATTTGAGTCTCACTAACAAAAATGAATTATTTTCTAGGACAAAAAATTTTAGAGCCACAGATAAGAGTAATAGTCATCCAACTAGAGATCAAAGGATATAAACAGTTTTCAAGAGAACAAATGTAAACTGTCCATAACTATATATTAAATATTTTATCACTTATAATAAATGACAATCAAAATAAATTACCTATCATATTGTAATAGAATTGACCCATCAAGTCAGAAAAATAATTTGAAGTGATTCAAGAAAATCAATTGTTGATACCCTCTGCTCTAGCAGTCCAAGAAATTACCCCCAAAGAGTTCAAAGACAGAAATATACCAAAATAAATATAGCAACATTTTTCATTAATAAAAAAAAAACAAACTGGAAAAAATATCCCAAGACTATTGTTTAGGATTGACTGAAGAAATTGTAGTATGTTAAAGAAAATATTGTTTGCATGAGAGGAAATGAGGAATGATGAATTATGAGAAATATAGGGATATATGTGTATATATAAAAAGAACCACAAAAAGAATTTTCATAATTATTATCATATTATAATTTTTATTTAAATTATATCATGATGAGATATATCATTATGAGATAACCATTATTTTTCTTGTTTTGCTTGTTAATATGGTCAATTATGTGGATGGTTTTCCTAATATTGAACCATCCTTGCATTCCTGGTATGAATCCTACCTGGTCATAGTGAATAACATTTGTGATGACTTTCTGGAGTCTTTTTGCTAGTATCCTATTTAAGAATTTTGCATCTATATTCATTAAGGAGATTGGTCTACAGTTTTCTTTCTCTGCTTTTTATCTGCCTGGTTTTGGGATCAGTACCATATTTGTGTCATAAAATGAATTTAGTAGTACTCCTTTGATTATTCTACCAAATAGTTTGTATAATATTGTGGTTAGTTGTTCTTTGAATGTTTGATAGAATTCATTTGTGAATCCATCTGGCCCTGGGGATGTTTTCTTAGAGAGTTCTTTGATGGCTTGTTCAATTTCTTTTTCTGATATGGGATTGTTTAGGCAATCTATTTCTTCCTCCGTTAATCTAGGAAATTTATATTTTGGTAGGTAATAATCCATATCACCTAGATTGCCATATTTGCTTCCATATAATTGGGCATAATGGTTTTTAATGATTGCCTTAATTTCCTCTTCATTAGAGGTAAGGTCTCCCTTTTCATCTTGGATACTTTCAATTTGATTTTCTTCTTTGCTTTTTAAAATTAGACTGACAGTATTTTTTCTATTTTATTTGTTTTTTCATAGTACCAGTTTCTAATCTTATTTATTAAATCAATAGTACTTTAACTTTCAATTTTATTAATTTCTCCTTTGCTTTTTAGGATCTCTAATTTAGTCTTGTAATATTTATTGAGAGAGATGGGGAGGATAGGAAAAACTGGGGATAATGTGAGGTTTGTAGCAGGGTATAGAGGAGTTGAGGGGAGAGAGGGAATATTGCTTGGTGAGTCAAAGGAGGGAGATGCCCCCTGCTGAGAGAAAGCAGCATGGGTCCGATAATGGCTATTTGTCATTGAATGACTGAACTGATGTTCAGCTCCCTCTATGCACAGAAAAGATAGTCCACTTGTCTGACTGAGAATTCAAATTATATGAAGTTTAATAACCAGTTGTATTGGAGTTTTTCTCAGCTTCAGAGCTGAGACCAGGCCCCAGAGGCTGGTGGAGGGTTTCTCCCACTCTCATCTATACTATATTATTCCTCACTTTGTCTAATTCAGAATCTTAGCAGTAGACAGAAAGCAAACAAGAACAGGTCTGACCTTCAGTAGTGATTAGGCCTGAATCTTCGTGCTGAACCAAGAAGAGGCACACCACACCAGACTGGGCTGAACAAGCTCCTCCCTCCTCCAACACCAGGAAGTAAGACAAACCCACCAGGAAGGAAGTGCTAGTCATAAGACCCAACTGCCATTCCCAGTTGCCCCTTCCCCCACCAACTGTTAGTCTTGTTTCCTTTCCACAGTCTTTATCTGAGGATTTTTAATTTGTTCACTTTCTAGGTTTTTAATTTGCATGCCCAATTCATTGAGTTCTGCTCTCTCTAATTTGTTAATATATAAACTCAAGGATATAAATTTTTCCCCTGAGTACTGTTTTGGCTGAATCCCTTAGATTTTGAAAGGATGTCTCATCATTGTCATTTTCTTTAATGAAATTACTAATAGTTTCTATGATTTGTTCTTTGACTAACTGGTTTTGGAGAGTTGTATTGTGTAATTTCTAATTAATTTTTGATTTACCTCTCCATGTACCCTTACTAATTATTATTTTCATTGCATTGTGATCTGAGAAGATTGCATTTATTATTTTTGGTCTTTTGCACTTCTTTTCAATGATTTTATGTCCTAATACATGGTCAATCTTTGTGAATGTACCATGTGCTGCTGAAGAGAAGGTGTATTTCTTTTTGTCCCTCTGTATTTTTCTCCACTCATCTACTAACTCTAATTTTTCTAAGATTTCATTCACTTCTCTTCTCTTTCTTATTTATTTTTTGGTTTGATTTATCTAGTTCAGATAGAGGAAAGTTGAGGCCTTCCACTAGTATAGTTTTCATATTGATTTCATCTTTGAGCTCCACTAGTTTCTCCTCTAGATGCCATTTGGTGCATACATGTTGAGTGCTGATATTTACTCATTGTCTATACTGCCTTTTATCAGGATGTAATTACTTTCCCTATCTCTTTTAACTAGATTTATTTTCTCTTTGGCTTAGTCAGATATCATGATTGTGATTCCTGCCTCCTTTTTATTAGTTGATGCCCAATAGATTTGGCACCATCCTCTTATTTTCACCATATGTGTATCTACCTTCCTCATGTGTGTTTCTTGTAGACAGCATATGGTAGGGTTTTGGATTCTAATCCATTCTGCTATTCATTTGTGTTTTATGGGTGAGTTCATTCCATTCACATTCATAGTTATGGTTAGCAGATGTATATTTCCCAGCATTTTGATTTCTAGTCCTAGTCCCGCCTTTTTCTTTCACTATTTCCATCTAGACCAATGTTTGTTTTTAATCAACCCCCCTAGTTCCCACCCTTATTTTACTTCCCTTTCTACCCCTCTCCCTTCTTATTCCCCCCCTTATTTTCTTTTTAGTCTTTTTAAATAATCCCTTCTCCCTCCCTTATATTGCTTCCCTCCCCACCAGTCAGTTTGTTACCCTTCTACTCCCCTATAGGGCATGAATCTATTCTCTGTCCCAATGGATTGGATTGTTCTTCCCACTTTGGGTCAATCTCAATACATGTAAGAATTGATTATTTCCTGTCTCCAACCTCTTTACCCTTCCAGTGTATTGATGTTCTCACACCTCCCACCATGAGCTTCTTTGTGACATATAAATTTACCCCCTTTTGTTTCTTTTCCCATTTCTTTTAGTTTTAACCTCTTTTTTTAGCCCTACTTGTATATATATATATATATATATATATATATATATATATATATATATATATATATATATTAGTTGATGCACAATAGATTTGGCACCATCCTCTTATTTTCACCATATGTGTATCTACCTTCCTCATGTGTGTTTCTTGTAGACAGCATATGGTAGGGTTTTGGATTCTAATCCATTCTGCTATTCATTTGTGTTTTATGGGTGAGTTCATTCCATTCACATTCATAGTTATGGTTAGCAGATGTATATTTATATATGCACACACACACAAGCATATGTATTAATGCAAACATATATCTATTTACCTATTTATGTCTTGTAATTCCATCCTATACAGTATTCTCACTGTTCCCTCTAAGTGTAATTCTTCTAGCTGCCCAGGTGATAACAACAGTGTTTTAGAGTTACCAATGACCTCTTTTCTTATAGGGATACATATCATTTTATCTTATTCTTATTGAGTCTCTTAAAAAAAGTTTTTTTTGTTTTGTTTTTCTTTATTCCCTCTTTTTTAATTGCCTTTTGATGGTTCTCTTCATTTCTGTGCTTGGACATCAAATTTTCTGTTTAGGTCTGGTCTTGTCTTTACAAATTCTTGGAATTCTTCTATTTTGTTGAATGACCATACTTTCTCCTGTATGATTATAGTCAGTTTTGCTGGGTAGTTGAACTTTGATTGTAGACCTAGTTTCCTTGCTTTCCAGAATATCATATTCCATGCCTTTTCATCCTTAAGTGTAGATACAGCCAGATCCTTTGTTATCTTCACTGTGGTTCCATGGCATCTGAATGACTTTTTCTTGGAAGCTTGTAATATTTTTTATTTGGTCTTATAGTTCTTGAATTTGGCTATAACGTTTCTGGGTGTTGTTACTTGGGGATTAAGTGCAGGAGGTGATCTATGGATTCTTTCAATTTCCACTTTTCCCTCTTGTTCAGGAGTTTTCTTGAATAATTTCTTGTAGTATTATGTCCAGGCTTTTTCTTTTGTCATGGTCTCCTGGTAGACCAATGATTCTTAAATTGTCTCTCCTAGAACAATTTTCTAAATCTTCTGTTTTGTTTCATATTATGCTCATTTTTTTTTCATTCTTTTGGTTTTGTTTTATAGTGGCCTGGTACCTTGTGAGGTCACTTAATTCTAGTTGTTGTATTCTGGTTCTTACAGACTGGATTTCTTCCCTGGATTTTTGGTAATCCTTCTCTTTTTGGTCTGATTTTCTTTGGAGTTCATCTTTCATACTCTTTGCCTCACCTTTTACCTTCTTTGCCTCATTTTCATGCCGGTTGATTTTGTCTTTCCAGACACTATTTTCTGTTTCCAGATGACTTATATTAGTTTTAAAGTTCTATTTCCAATTGTCTTCAGCCTCTCTTAATTGTGTTTTGAATTGCATTTTGAGTTCTTCCAAAGCCTGTATCCAATTATCTGAATTTTCTGATTTTTCTTTTTCTGATCCCTCCCCCTCTTTTTCATTTGCTCTTTGCTCCTTACCTGTACAGAACCTGTCTACTGTAGTTTCTTTCTTCTTTTTCTGTTGTTTGCTCAAATTCACCCCTTCTTTACTCCTGGTATTTGTCTGTGCTCTTGCTCCTCTCATTTTTTTGGTTTTGGTGGTTTCTGTCAGTCTCCCCTCTTGGAACTTTGACAGAAGGTCTCTCCCTGCAGTCTATGGGAGAGGGGTGTTGTAGTTTGAGCTTCCCTGTCCTCTGGAGGCTTTGATTGGATTAAATTAAAGCCCAGAATCCTGTGAGGGAGGGTTGTTAGAGTTAGGGCTTCCCTGAACTCTGATGACTTTTGATGGGATTAAGTTCAGCTGGTTTGGGCTTGATGTGCCCTGAAGCCAAAACCTCTTGGAAGGCTTGAGGTCACAATATGGAGGGTCTTCCTATCTCTGTTCAGGCTTCCAGTTCTTTTCTTCCTCTCCAGATCCTTCCCCATCACCTGTGTTCGATGTTCTGAGCCTGGCACAGCCCTGCCCACAAGGTACACCCTCTAGACCAGTGCCTTTGCCAGCCCAGAGGTTCCCACTGCAGCTGGAGGTTTAGTGCTCTATGTGGTGGGGGAGGGGTCCTGGGTCCTTCTTTCTGCCTTCCCCTTAAACCAGAGTGTTCTCAGATTCCAGCTTTTGGGGTGGGCGTACCTTTTTGATTGAGTCCAGCTGGAGGTTTCCTTGGTTCTGTTTTGTTGTTAGGTTTGATTTTCAGTCTTCTAAGAGCAGTCAGTTTGTGATTAGTAAGGAAGGGTTTTCAAAGGTCTGAACTTCTGCTGCTTCTAAGCCACCATCTTGACTCCATCTCCCCATTAAAGTATTTTATAAACTATAATGTGAATAAGGGATTAGATGTATTGTCTGATCCTTGTGAAAAAAAAAACTAGAGAAAAGAAACTCAGAATTATTGAAAGAACTGGTGAGAGGAAAAAAATAGGGTTGACTTCGAAAAGGTCAAAATTTACCAACTGTTAAATAGGCAACTTCAATTGGTTGGGGATGGGCAGGAAGTGGGCATTCTCCCCAATTTAAGGCCTTCCAGCAATGTGTATACTTTGTGGGTGTGTTCTGGAGGGGATTCTTCAAATTTGAATTATTTTGGAGATCCTTTCCAAATCTACCTTCTATGGTTAGTAGAGTAAAAGAGGAAGAAAATAAAACACAGTGCCTTCCACAATCCTGGTACACCAAGGGAAAAAATACCTTCTTGTTCCACACAACTGCCATGAGCAGAGAAGGCTCAGGCTTAGAGCCTGGAATAAACAAGTATGAAAGTAACCTGATGTATAAAGTCTACCTAACACTTGAAGCCCAAAGCCTACTTTAAAAATATTCAGGTAATACATCTCTCAATCATATAGTTCTCAGAATTGATGGTAAAAGTAGTCTCTGGGGAACCTGGTCTCTAAGGCTTTTCTTCCCACCAATATAATCAAATTGCCAAAGGTTTAACTCCTGAGATTGTAATCTCCTTTGAGGATATGGATTATGCTTCTTTTCCATATTTACATATTCCTAGTGTTTATCACAGTTGTTGGCACATAGTACACAAAATTTATTGACTGATTCTTTTTGTCAATCAGGTATAATATACATTTCAACATGTCTGTGTTCTGAGAAAAAAACCTAGAAACATCTATTTACTCTATGATATTATCCTATTATATAGCCATATGGGATTGGTCATTAAAATTTGCTCCATGACTCTAAATGTTTAGGACATCTTTCATCCTATTTCATTCTTCCTTCCTACTCATTCATTCTTCAGTAATGTTTCTTTCTTCTTTCCTTCTCAGGCAATAAAATCTTAGGAGTTAAAGTTAGTAAAAAATTATCCCAAGATGCAAAAGATATGTATGTTCTCTACAGTGCTACTCTTTATATACCTAATCTTAATTGAACCCTCTAGCTCTGGAATACTTTTATATTGAAAAAAAATTTTATAGGTTTGTAAAAAATAAAAATGTGAGTCAAAATTCTGAAGAAGACTAACAAGTAGCAAAAATAGTATATTCCTTAGAAACTGTAGTGTTGGGAAAAGAAGTTGCCATATAGCAAGAATAAATAATAAAAAACAGATGTGATTAACAATGTGGATGGATGAAAACATTGAAGTGTTGAATAAATATTAGAGAAAGGATAACAACATTTGTTGGGGAAATTGTCCTTTTGCATGCAAATTATGACTCACAAGAATGACAAGGCAAGATCAACAAAGATATGGACAATAAATAAAAATCTTAAAAAAATATTTCATTGAAACAAAAATCAGATAAAAGATATAAACAACAAAAAAAGGTAACATTAGGACTCCATCTAGTAATCACAAACCACTAACATCTAAAATTGATTCATGATACAGGTAGGCATAATGTCTAGCTCACATGATATTTGAATATGTAAGAGACTTCCTGAAAATTAATATGGATTTTATTCCAATTGAAGCATTAAGAATCCCGTTGAGACTTGTCTCTCTTACTAAGAAGGCAGCAAGGTTAAAAAAATAATAAGAGATTTTCTTATGAATAGATCAACACATTAATTAGTTACTTTGGGGATCCAGTACTATGATTTTCTTGGTATGATAATAATATCATCTAACATTTCTTTAAGACTTGCAAATCACTTTATAAAAATTATCTCCTTTGCTTCTGAAGAAAGGTGTTCAACAAATGTAGGTCACTTGTTTTGCAATAATCTTGGGAAGTTTTTAAATAACTAAGGAGTTAATTACTGAGAGTGTGACTGGTTCAGTGTTACATGGACAGTATATGTAGGTGTGCATATAAAACTGAAGATGTGTAGTAGCTTGAAAAAAGTCACAGTGCCTGAACTCAAACTCAGATCTACTGATCCTTCATTCCTCTGCACAAGCCTACTATCCAGGCAAAATGATTCCTGGAATCCTGCCACCATCTTTCTTCTCTAAGACTATGGAACAAAGAAAGATATAAATTTACATTACTCCTGGGACACATAACATCTCATGAGATGGGCATCTCTCACATCTCATTCTGTTCATTCATTGTATAGCTCTATGATCTGTCTCTAATATAATTTTTTCCCCAGGAAAATACTTTAGTACCTTAAATTGTCCAAAACTCATTTGATGTCTAGACATTCTTTTTCAATCATCCAATAACGAGTCTCTAGAGGAAACACGTTTCATACTGATATAGGCAATAGGTTGTTCCTGACTGTTCTCTTTCTGCACTGGTAATGCTCCCAATCTCACCTGCACTTTAAAAGATTTCTCAAAGTCAGATCTAATTAATAAAAACCCTCTATATTAAAAGGATTTGTAATTAATCCTTATATTTTCTGCCAGTTATAGGTATTTCTAGATAATATTTTAAATGCATTTTAGTAATAACATTCTAATATATAAATATGTATATATTTATTAAAATATTATTTTGTCCCCAGTCATAAAGTCATTTTCAATTTATTTTAAACTAATCCTCTCATTTTCTATAAAAGTCTTCTCTATATAAATTTTTATTAACACCTACCTAAACACATAATTTGAGTCCATCAAAAACCCATTTTATGGATACTTATTTTATCTTTTGTACTCATATATTTCTAGTAATGACTATCAATATGTTTTAATATTACTCAGCTGAAAAAATCAGAGCATTCAATGAAATACCTAGAAACCATTGAACAGGTATTATAGCCATGAATAATCCAGAGAAACACCAAATTAAAAAAAATTAAATAGAAAAAAGTTTTAATAGAATCTGGAACAGAAATCCTTATTTAAAGCAATTAAATGGATAAAAAATTATTTTATTTAACCATCTGACAAAAATGTCATTAGACATACTTTAAGTATTATATTGTTTAGATAGCATAGCAATAAATATAATTCCTTTTCTGACTTAAAACTGTCAATATTTTTAATTAGGATCTCTTCTTTTTCCTTTACACCCTGTCCAATAGCATAAGCACATAATCTTCTTTTTAGGGTCATAAAAGTGCTCAAGCAACATATTCTAGGCAGAAACACAGTATAAATTATACAGGACATTAGAAAAAACTATGTACAAAAAGTATTAAAATCAGAAATTATGAATATAATGCTATTACTTCAATACCATATTCTTACTGATGATTCCAGAAAATCAAGACATATATAGACAAGATATGTGAAAATTATACAAATGCTACACAAATTCTTAAGACTCCAAGACAACCATTTATTTTTTCCTATAGTCTATTTGTTTACAGAGACTCATTTTACACTCTCCCCTTCCTTTTCTTTTACAAAATTCCAGATTCATTAACAGAAGATAAATAGCAAAGAGGGGGTAAAGTAAATAGTGCCATATAATAAGCAGTCATTTATTAAATATTTATTAAGCATCTGCTATATCCCAGACACTTTGCTAAGTATTAGGATTATAAAATGAGCTAAAAAGACAGTTTTTTCCCTCAAAGGGTTCATAATCTAAAGGGGAAGAATATTTGCAAACAATCTAAAGAGAACAAATGTATATATATATATATATATATATATATATATATATAGGATAAATAAAATACTAGAATTAAGAGGGGTTAGGGAAGATTTCTGGTAAAAGAAGGAATTTTATTTGGAACTTAAAGGAAGCTAGAGGGGACAGTAATAGGAAGCAGAGGAGGCAGATAATTCCAGGTATGGAGAGCATCCATAGAAAATGCTCTGAGTATTGGTGTGTCTTGTTTCTGAAAAGGACATCTTATCGATGATGGAAACAGAGAAGTGGATGACTAGATACTGGATTTCTATAGAACACTCCAACGAAACCTTCTGAGATCATCTACTTTTTGCCTATGGACAAAAAGGAAATTAGCTAGAGAAATCATGGTTGAGTAAAAAGAAGAACAAGTAACAGAATTTCAACTATTCTAGAAAAAATTGGAATATTTCATAGAGATGCACATATGTGGAAATTGTAGTAGTTGTATTTCTTTTAATACCAAGTAATAGATGTGTGTGTAGAAAAAGAAAGTTGACCTCACTACAAGAGAAAACTGTGAAACTCATAGGAAGAGAACTGGAGGGGATCTTAGATGTCATCAGGTCCCATCCTTTCATTTCACAAATGAGGTAATTTAGGCACAAAGGGTTTAAATGATTTTCACAAAATCATACTAGTAGTAATGGCAGAAATGAGATTTGAATCTAGGTTCTCTGACTCCAAACTCTTCGCTCTTTACAGCACATCATATTGGAATAACATCTCTACTCTGTTGTCAGTGAAAATAATGTGGGCTACAAAAGAGTAGAAGAATTGTATTTGTTTTGTTTTATTTTGTTTTGTTTGTTGTCTCTAGAGACTTTGCAGTTCTAGAGTGCCTTGATTAGAGTAGGCATTTACTAAATTTTTGTTAGACTTAATTAAATACAATTTAACCCAGATTCTGTAAAACAGTCTGTGTGCTGTACCCTTGAGCAATTTCTTTCAACATTGGCCTTAAAACTGATAATAGTCATTCAGCTGAAAGATGCCTAGACAAGTATTATTCCAATCCATTGACTTAGACATTTGTTTCACCTAATATTCAGTTTCAGAGAATCTGATAAAATTACATGATGCTGTTGATTTAAAGAACATACAAAGCTCTTAGTCATGGAACTTTGGAACATAAATAGGCTTAATGTATGAAGGCCTGCTTTGGGAGAAATTTCATCTTTAATGACCTCAAGAAGGGAGGTTAACTCTGAGTTTGAGAAACTATTTGCTATACTGTTAATATCTTCTTCATTTAGCTTGTTTTTTTTTGTGGCCTCCTGATTAGTTTATGATTTAATGATAATCCAGTGATTTACTGAATAGAATCTGATATTTTTGGTTTTTCTTTGGTTTCTCCCCCTCCATTTACATTTTTCCTTTGTATGTTTTATGTATTAGTTTTTGTTCAACAAGTCATTAAGAATCTATTAAGTGTCTTTTGTGAAGAGTGAATCAAACTTTGTCTATCAATCAGCAACTTTTAAATTAATCAAAAACGTAAGCACCCCTACTTCACACTAATCAAGAAAATTCACAAGTCATTTACTGGAGTAAACTCACACCTCCAAAGGCTACTGCCACCCCTCTTGAACAGTGCTAGGCAAATTGAAAGTCTGCAATTGGTTCTCTTAAAATACAAGAGACATGGGAAAAGGACTATAAAAAGTCCTGAATTTCCTGTCTGGGGAGCTTCTCTTTTGGACTTCTTTTTTGGAGGACAACTTCTCCTTTGGACTGCTTCTCTAAAGGACTTCCTCTTCTCCTTGGGAGTTCATTTTTGGAGGCTTTGTGTAGGTGAGCTGGGTGAGTATCTGGCCTAACTTTTCTGGATCCTGGAGAGCTTGGTTCTAGAGAGGCCTTCCTTTCCTAGAGGAGGCTGCATTGGTTGAAACCTTGCTGAAGATACCACTGAGTCCTCTGGCAGAAAATTATCAAGCCCTGCTGGGTCTGAGCTAGATACCAGAGTAACACTAACAGTGGTAGGTTAGATATTTCTCTACCCTCTTCTTACATTTTTCTACTTTCATTCTTTCCATCTCTTTACAATTAAAGCTACAAAAAGTCATTTTGACTTAAGCTATAATATTTTAAATTGGAGACTACAATATTACTTTAGAACTTTCATATTGGCATAAAAACCTAAATTTTATATTCTTTCACTCGTATAGGACAGGTACTGTGCTAAGTGCTAGTGATATAAGGAAAGGAATAAAATTGTTATTTCCCTTAAGGAGCTCCAAATTTAATGATATTGACTGAATTATATCTCCATAGCTGGGGATCTATGAAGATGTACCTGTATATTCTGTTTGTGTGTCTATTTAGTAAACTTTTTGTCTAGTCTGTTTCTTTTATTCAATTTCTCCATCTAAATGGATCTGCATCTTAGGTCATTGTGTGTCTCTCCTAAGATTTGGTCACCAGTTTCATTGTGAGCTTCTAAACAGTTTATGGTTTGTTTATAACATAGTATATGACATTTGTGTGTGTGGTTTTTCCTCTAGTTGCTATTTCTTTCATTTGTTGGGAGTTTACCATATATATATGTATGTGTATATATATATGCATATATATATGCATATATATATGCATATATATATTGTTTGCTTTGAGTATTTTATTGGTTAGGACTTGAAACCAGCATCTGGGTTATTTACTCCTTAAACATAAAATATCATTTTGGTCCTGGTGAGCTTATAACAGCAGAAAGATCAAGGGGTAGGATATCTTAAGTCCTATTTGTTTTTCCCAGACCATGGGCTCTCAGGGGTTTTTATACTGAACTATTTTAAAGATTTATAACAGATGTAGTCATTAGTCATGAAATCCTGGAAGGAAGAAAGTCTAAATACACTAAAACCTGGTTTGTTGATAGAGAGGCAGATTGAGGTTTGGGGGAGAGAAGGCAAGAGAAAAGAGTATATAAATTAATTAATAAAAGACAGAGTAGCTCTTAAAATTTGACAAGATATTTATTTTCCTATGAGTGGTCATTTTTGACCTGGGTGCATCTCAATATCTAGGGCCTTAGAATATGTACCTATATATCTTTTCTGAGTGTTTGTTTATAATTAGTAAATTGGTCTGTTATATGCTAAGTCACCCTCCCTCAGAGCTAGACTGCTATATCTGCCTCTCAGGTTTCCAAGGAGCTATCCTAAATGGTGCTGCACTCTCCAAAAGTGTCAGAAATCAGTGACTAACATCTCAATTCCATTTGACTTTAATATCATTTGATTTTTGCATAGTATTATTTACTTCTTATAATAAAAAATACATAAAGACATTCTCCTCATCAATACCTTTAGGGCAATCTCTCCCTTCTACCATTTTGGTTTCTGTGGGAATAGGATCAAAATTTTATTTCCTTCATAGGATTGATTTGCTGAATTTGTTTCCAGAAGAGGCTACTCAGCTATGTTTGGATTGAGGTCCCAATGATCTTGTCCCAAGACTAATCCTTTCTCTTTTGCACATTGAAGCTGCACTAACTACAAAATTTTGACTCTGGATCACTGGAATAAGCAGGACTCTATTTTCAGATTTTGGTCATCTGTTCTACTCAGGGTGCAAGTCTTAACCTCTAGAATGAAAGAGCCTAGGAGGACTCTGGGTCTTTTGAATTCTTAAGTTTAAAGGATTCTCTTAATTGTTCACCAGATTTCTTTAAAGAGGTATGAGGCAAAAAAGACTACAACTGGAGCTGACAGACCTTTTTTAATGCCTCCCAGTCCAATCAAAGAGCCTACTCTTCACCACATCATTAGCTTAATGGATCTTAAGATCAATTGTCAATGCATATTCCACAGTTTGTTTCTCTAAGGCACTTCTCTTAGATGTAATCTCTTAGATGTAATCATGGAAACATTTGGAAACACCTTCCCAGCATCCATCATGTACAGACACTAGCTGAGGCACTCAGCATATGTCAGATATCCATTACAATATTATTTTGTACTTTTAAAAATCTGCATCATTGATTTAATTTCTCTAGTTTATGAACTTGCATTTGAGGCTGGTGTATATATTGCTTAATACAGCTAAGAAGGTCTAGAATTGTTACATTATGCTAGTTGGCATTTGCACTTTTGGAAAATTAAAAGAAGAGATTGTGTCTATCTTGTCTACACTAATACATGTAAATTTCTACTGGAAATCCTCCTTCTTTGGAGGTATTATCTATTTCCACTTTGGGTTCCTATACTGATCTCTTTCTCTGGATTAGACATCCCTGAATCTTTGAGTTCAGAGTGCTAGATTTTAGCAGTCTTCTATGACTTATCAGGAGAGGATACTAAATACCTTGGAGCCCCTTAAAGCTTGAACTGTCTAGATCTATTCACTACTGTTCTGTGTTGCCACTGCACTTGGTGGCTTATAAGTTTTTCTCTATGGGTTTCTACCTGTCCTGAAGATTTCTGCTTGTACTAGGGTTTTCTGATCATTCTGTATATTTCATGGGCTTCTCTCTTTCTGGACACAAAAATCTGATCCATATCCATTTTTGCTGGGAGACTTTTGAGATGTTTACCTACACAAGTGTTGGTTTTGCTGGTGTCAGAGCTATATTTTTTATTGCTTATCAGCATCAAGGTGGATATTTCTAATGATATTTTAAAACCATTTTAAAATATACTGGAATGTTTGTGGTTTTGCTGGAATAGGTGTATGGGAGTTGGGTAGGCCAACTTTGTTCAGGCAGCCATCTTGACCAGAAATGTTTTCAGGCACAAAGGGCCAGGTATTTTTTTTTTGGAAAAAATATGAGAATTCCTGGATTTGAATCTTTCTAAATTTACCAGTAGCTGCATAAGAAATTACTTTAATAGTCCCATTACCAATGGTTAGTACATCTGTCAAGAATCTATTAAGACTTATACTATCAATATCACAGGACCTTCGGGGGAGAAACACATTTGATGTTATGGTTAAAAAAAATTGATATATAAAAGTAAACCATTTTAAAATTAAGTGGTCCCCAATTGTTTTTCAAAGTAGGATTTAACTTCTTTCACATGCTAAATGGAAACTATACTATACTTGAAGTCAAGAAGACTTAAGTTTAAGTTCTACCTGAAATTTAAGGCATTTCTCCAAGAAAACCATTTAACTTCTCTTGGCCTTAACTTGTCATCTGAGGCTAGAACTGGGCTAGATTCAATAGCTTCTAAGGTCCTTGCCTACTCTAAATTAAGATTTCCTGAAAACAACTTCCTCTTCAGATGATAATTCTAAATTTAGTGCTGATAGTTGAAGGGTTTATTCTTTCTCTCAGGCAGAAAGATATTTAGAGGAAAGAATGGGTTAGATATTAGGGAGAGGAACTGATTCAGGAGAATCCCTTTGCATATTTCACTAGTTAATATACACATTCATTGAACTGAAGAAGAGAATCAAATAGTAATTCTCTCTGTATAGTAACAGTAAATATGTGTATATATATACATGTATATTTGCTGTGTAAATTCTAATTTATCAATATTTCATTCTGATACATTTGACTAATAAACAAGTTCACTTATTTTACTGGATGTAATTCTTATACATGTTTTGTGAAAATAGAAGTTGTCCTGACTTCTATTAGATTCTTAGAGGTTGGCAGATTTCAACTGTCTATTTATTCATATTTGCTGAAATTGTGGGTCTCTGAGTTTCAAAATTATACATATATACACATAAAACACTTCAGTTCCATTTATGTGTGTATGTGTGTGTTTTAAGCAGGTGCTTTCATGTTAGAGTGCTCACTGCAAATTGGTATTTTGAGAGTTAGAAAAGCCAGATGCTAATTAGCAAGCTTTTTGGCTAAAGCTCCTCAATTAGTAGGTTAGCATTTATTTAAGTAAGTTGAATAGAGGAGTTTTAATGGCTTGACTTCACTTTTGTAGTTAAGTTAATAAATGTGTCAAGTCAAAGTAGAGACCTAGAGACTTTTTCTGGACTCAATGTAATATCATCCTCTTAATAAATACTCTTTACAATGATTCCCTTTCTTAACATTCTTTCTGTAATAAGATACATCTACTATTTGTAGTAATAGGTGTTGATAAGGATTTTATTTAGAATAAGTTTTAAGATAAAGAGAAAAAAAGTGTGTCCACTTTTACCACTTCCCCTGTAAGGGAGAATATCATAGAACTTGGGGAGGTCACATTAAGAGGGAGGGACAGATGTCATATAGAGGTTCTCCATTGCTTGGTAGATCAAGAAACAGTCTAGCTTGATTAAGCATTGTGCATATTTTCAATGTAATATTTATCAACACAGGGATGCAATAACAAGATTAATGTCTTTCTGTTAACTATATTATTTACTGAATTGTGAACTATACCTTCTTTTAAATTGTTTCACATTAATTTTCTTTTTTATGGTACTGTCTTGGGTTTTGTGCAGACTGTAGAATCTCTAATACAAATCATGATGACCTTGTGTTTTATCCAGGATAAAGAACACCTTCCATTCATGCCAACTGACAACTATCTTCAATTTAGAGGACATATTCATATACTGGCATAGGATGCCAGTCAGCCTTGAAGTCTGGAAGTTGGAGAAACAAGTGCTGTTATGTGCTGACTATGGAGCCCTAGTCAAGTCACTAGCCTCTCAGTACTCTGAGCAACTCTTTAAAATCATAAAATGCAGAAAAGTTATTGACCTGCATCAGTATGTGGACTTTTCTTATCTGGGAGTTCTCTGTGCCAATGAAATAAATTTTATCATTAATTATCCATGTAATTTTGTAGGGAAGTACTGAGAGAGTTGCTGAAAGCACAAAGGACTTAAGTTACTTGTCCAATGCCTCAAAGCTAATAAATGTCAGGGGTAATATTGAAACAAATCTTTACTCTAGCTCAGCTCTCTATTGATAAACATGTTAACTATTGCTGTTATTTCTACTTTGATTACTAATACTAATGATGATAATGATCAACACTAATTTGTATAAAAGTTTCTAAAGTACTGTATGAGATCTTATTTGATAATCATAAGTATTTTAAAAGAAAATAAAATGTTCCTATTTAATAGAAGAAAATTGTGTTTTTCAAATCATTGTAACATTCTAATCATGCTTATTCAAGTTTTTTCTTTGTTTCCATTTATTTATATTTTATTTATAACATATAATATATAATAGAAATTATATAATCCATATTTTGTATTATAGATAATATATAATAAATTATACTTTATTAAGCAATAATAGTATAATATAATAAATAATGAAGTAATAAATTATAATTTGCTTATCCAAAAGAAACAAATTCTCATATTAGCTATGTCCAAAAAACTATTTCTCACTCTTTTTTCTCCTCCCTCCCAATCCTTCTATTCTCCTCCAAAAACTGTTAATATATGTTATACACATATTAACATATAACAAATATTTCCTTGTTCATCATGTTCTAAAACAAGAAAGATATTGCTTATACTAAAGAAAGTTTCATGGCAGAAATAAAGTGAAGAATGGTATATTTCAATCTGCATTCAGATTCTATTTGTTCCTTCTATGGTGTTGGATCACCTTTTTATTTCATGAGTCCCATGGAGTTATGCTGGATCCTTGTCTTGTTGATAATAGTTTAGTCATTCATAGTAAATCATCATACACTATTATAATTATTTTAAAGAATCATTATACAGTGGTGCCTTGATACATGAGCACTTTAAGTCACAAGCAATTTGAAATAAGAGCAGTCATGATCCGGATTTTTTGCTTTATGTCATGAGTGGATATTTGAATCATGAGCTTCCATCACCGCCCACTAGATAGCCTGCTCAACATTTGGTTTCACAAGTTACAGGAGGATATCTCATTTAGTTCAGTGTTTATATGTCCACGTGAACATCTGTATTGAAATGTTTTTGCTTTCTTCTTTATTTTTGTCTTTTTTATAAGATCTTATGTCAAATTTCTTAACTTTTAGCCATGGGTTGTGATAATGGAGGAATTGAAGGAGTTATAGCAGCAGCAGCAGCACATGGAGGTTTTTCAGGGAATTCGTGTGGAGGAGCCTTAGGTGGATGAAATAATCCATATAAGTGAGATTCAGAAAATGTTGAGAATTTGGGAAAAAAATTAAACAGTTTATTGAAAAGATACACTAAGAAAAAAATGCAACAGCTCACGAGTTGAAGCTGTGTAACTACACTTGTTTTACAAATTATCAAAATATTCTGGAAAGGAGGAAGATTCAACCTTCCATGGAAAGGTTTTTGTTGAAACGGCCTCTAAGTGAAATTAGGAAAAGTGTGGCAAAAGAGCCAAAATCCCATGAGTATTGTGTAAGGTAAATTTTGCATTTAAATGTAGTGTTATGTGTATAGAGAGTAAGTTATGTTAAGGGATAGCCACAAAAAGAAAACCTTCACCAGTATCTTTGTCTGACCTAGAAGGTAAATAACATTACATGAGTAAGTTTATTTCTTTAAATTCTTTCTTCTCATCTATATTTATTTGTTACTTATCAAGAACATTTTCATATTTAAAAGCATATAAAACAAAAAAATCCATGTGGTTGTTTGGGGCTGTAATGGATTAATTGTATTTCCATTAATTTAAATGGGGAAATTGATTTGATACATAAAAAACCTGAGTTACCAGCTTGACCATGGAACTAATTAAACTCGTGTGTCAAGGCACAAGTATAATACCTTATAAGTCTCTTTTAAGGTGGGTACTGCAAGTATGTCAATTTCCATTTTATAGATAAGGAAACTGGGACTCAGGAAGATGAAGTGCTCCATAGTTGATAAGTTTGGACCCAGATCTTCCAGTGGCAAATCTAGAGGAGCCTATAACCTGAAAATCCTTAGCTGTTCTATTGAAAAACTTACACAACTGCCTCTTCCAACATAAGACTTTTCCCAGTCCCAAATATTAGCACACTTTCCTCAACCCCAGTGACTATATATATATATAAATCATATTTTATTAGTGTTCATATTGCCCCCTTCTCAAATAGAGCATGAACACTTTAAAGAAAAAAATCTATTCCTTTTTGACTTTGAATTCCTGAGCATTTGTCCAGTCCCTTGAACATTGTAGATGCTTCATAAATGCTTATTTAATGAAATTCAATTGACTTGAATAAAACTGATACTAGATATGTGCATATATGCAGATATATGCATATGTACATGTATGCATACATAAGATATAGGTTTATATGCATGTACATGGGTTCACATGTGTACATCTGTGTGTGCAAGTGTGTTCTTTAGCCTGAAGGTGGCCATTGACATTTATTTCCTTAATTTTATTCATTAAAAAAGTAAAGCATATGGTTATAGGAAGTTCCATCTTCATTTTTGCAGTTTGAGGTCTCGTCTAATGCATAGAATTTCTGAACAGTGTAGAGATCTATATATTTCTAATTGACTCCGAAATTTCTTCTATTACTCAGCTTTGACTCTCATATAGGTCAATGCCAATTTATTATCTAGAAGTGTGTGGATTTATGTATTTATCCAATGAGAAATCATTCATCTTTGAGGCTCCATCCTTCTGGCAAGCTTTGCTTTCTTCTTTTTTGTAAAATAAATTAATATTTGTATTTTTCCAGATTACTTGTCAATATGATTTTTAATACTCATTTTCTGAAATGCATTTTGCAATCCCTGTTCTCTACCTCCATCTCTATGCCTCCCACTGCCTAAGAAGGCAGGTAATATGATATTCATTGTTCATATATTATCAAACAATCCATATTGTCATGTTTATTATCTTCTGCATTAAGATATATATATATATATATAAAACTAGTGAAAAATTCATTAAGGAAATAAATTGCAGAAGGCATGCTTCCACCTGTATTCAAACTCCATCAATTTCCTTTATGACAGCAAATAACCTTTTTGATCATGAGTCCCTTCTAATAGTCCTGGATCCTGCATTGTTGATAATAGTTAAGTCATTTACAGTTGTTCATCAAACACTATTGTTGTTACTGTGTATTATGTTCTACTGGTTCTGCTACCTTCACTTTTCCTCGTTTAATATTTGTATTTCCAATTTTTTTTATTACCATGCTGTTCATAATTGCTTAAGGCACAATAGTAGTTAATTACAATCATATGCCACAGCTTCTTAAACCATTACTCAGTTGATGAACATCCCTTAAATTTCCAGTTCTTTGCCACCCCAAAAAGCTGCTATAAATATTTTTGTGTAAATAAGTCCTTTTCCTTTATCTTTAGTCTTTTGGGGATATAGACCAAGTAGTGGTATTATTGGGTCAAAAGATATGCACAGTTTTATTGCCCTTTGGGCCCGGTTGCAGATTACTCTCAAAAATAGTTGTATTAAACTCTCCTTTATTCTTGAATTTTCCCTGTTCCAATCAATTAGTAGACATTAATTAAGCATCTCCTATGGAACAGGCATTGTGCTACGTGCCATTTCAATGAACTAAAGGATCTTGCCATAATGGTGTCAACTCTTCCCAGAAGTAGACCAGAAGGTTTGGATATTGTACACAGTGCTTACTCAGCATAGACTTTATAAATAAATAAACAGTACACAATAACAATAAAAACAATGAAACTGAATGGCCTAATTTCCCCAGGCCATCCTATGCCCCTGGGAATTCTTGAGAAAAATGCTAGGTCCAGAAATTCTAATAAATGTACAATATGAGCTTTTCACTCCTGTTTTATGTGAATAATCAAAATGATGACCCTACTCATTGCTTAACAGATGTCTTTAAATAGGCCCCCCCTTTATTTTTTGGAAAATTTTATTTAATTAGTCAATTTAGAAGATTATTACTTGGTTACAAGAATCATATTCTTCCCTTCCCTCCCCTCCCCCAATCCCCATAGCCTATGCGCAATTCCTCTGGGTATTATATGTGTCCTTGATCAGAACCTATTTCCATGTTATTGATGCTTGCACTAGAATGATCATTTAGAGTCTACATCCCCAATCATATCCCTTTGACCCATGTAATCAAGAAGTTGTTTTTCTTCTGTTTCTACTCCCACAGTTTTTCCTCTGAATGTTGATAGTATTCTTTCTCATAAATCGAAGGGCTACCCTTTAGATGAACCTGCAGAAACTCCTGACTCAGGTTTCAGGCTTACCCTAAGGGAGTAGAACTTGAGATGTGGTGTTAGTTTTTATCTAGTATACGGCTTATAATTTCCTCATTCTAAGATGCTTAAATGCTGGCAGGTAACTCCCCACCACGTCTGGCCTTCTGTAGCCCAGCATTGAGAAGGGCAAATAGATTAAGACTATCTCCAACTAGTGCCCCTCCTCCTCAGAGGGCAATATCTCTTCCAGTTGTATTTCTCCTCACTTTCTATTGTTAATTTCTAGCTGAACACTACACACCTGATCCACTGGGCAGGATTGGAGCATCCAGAAAGAGAAGGATCTTCTCTTTCAGATAGAAGGAAGATCAGGCAAATACATAAATAAATATTTTATATAATTATCAGTTTTTATGCATAAGCCAAAGGATAACTAAGCACTGTGGAGGGTCAAGTAGAAGATGAGAAAAGAAAATTGGATATTTAAATGAGGGGCCAAGGGAAGTTTGCTATCTTTCTTCTCATTAGACTGGCAAGTATAAGTATTCAATTTGGTGGCAAACTATGCAATTAAAAATATTTTAGTTCTCAAGATCACTAAGATAGTATCATGAATACTTAGCATACAAGTCATACATGCATAGGAAAATATGTCTTAGCTTTCTAACTGCTAATGAAACACATACTAGGTTTAGGCTTCTATCTTTATAATATGTGATCTCTCTGAACAATAATATTATCTTACACAATAGAGTCAGAACTACCAGGTAATTTTCCCTTAACAGTAATCTGTTACATATGTGTGGATAGAAAAAAAAGGAGAAAGTAAAAAAGAAAATAAATATAATTAAAAAATCCAAAACTCTTTGAAAGGAAATATCCTGGAACTAATGTTTAGGCAATAATGACTAAAATAGCATTGCTTCTACTAAGATTAACAAATATGCTTTAGTATTGGATAATCAAATATTGTTGTTTCATTTTAGAAAGTGTTTAGCAACAAGATTCATCATTTCTGCATATTGTCCCAATTAAATTCCTTCAGAGAGAATTTCATTCTTATTATAGATTTCTCTAAATCAGCGGTTCTCAACCTGTGGGTCGCAACCCCAGTGGGGGTCAAACGATCAAAACACAGGGGTCGCCTAAAGCCATCAGAAAATACATATTTCCGATGGCTTTAGCCTCTGAGAAATCTCACTACTTTACAGCAAGATCTCAGAAAGAACGGGGACCCTGCTGCCCACACATTGTACTAATATTTGCTACCTACCTATCAGCAGCCCTCCCCCTATGAGGGGCAATGGATTTACCCTTTTGCCTGGAGACCAGACTCAAACAGAGACCCAGAGAGAGCGCCCGGGTGCTGGCTCTGGAGGGGTTAAGAACGAGTCCTGGAGTGGATAACTCCTGGAGCAGATAACGGAGCCAAATAACCCCAGCAAAGTGAAGCCTCAGCTCGAGCTGGAGGGAGATGACAGGAAGAAGAAGGCAGTGTCTGTGGACTCCCTCCCCAGGCAGGACTTACCTCCCACCCCAGCACTCAGGCTGCCTCCTGCTGGATTAATATTTCTCAACTTATAATTAAATAGTTTTTGTGATTAATCACTATGTTTAAATTGTGTTTGATTTGTAGCAATGAGAATACATAATGCATATCAGGTATTTACATTCCTAATCATAACTGTAGCAAAATTACAGTTTTGAAGTAGCCAGCAAAATAATTTTTTGGTTTGGGATTCACCGCAGCATGAGGAACTGTATTGCAGGGTTACGGCATTAGAAAGGTTGAGAACCACTGCTCTAAATGCTGACAAAAGATAAGGAATGACTTTTATTTATTCTGATAGTAATACATTTTTTAAAAAGGTGTCTGCTCTCTTCCCCAAATACAAAAATGATTACCTCTGTTCACATACTCTTCATTCTGGACAAACTGGCAGGTAGGTGAAACAATAGAACAGGAAGTCATTGTTATCTTCTTTTATTTCTAATGCTTTCCTTTGATCAATTATTTCCTATTTATCTTGTATACATTTGTTTTCTATATATTTGTTTCCATGTTGTCTCTCCCATTAGATAGTAAGCTTCTTGAGGATAGGGACTGTCTTCTGCTTCTTTTTATATCCTTAGCACCATACCACAGTACCTGGAACATAATAGGCACTTAATAAATATGGCTTGCCTGCTTGATTGATTGATTAAGAGCTGGTCCAGTCAGGAAGACCTGAATTCAAATCTATCTTGAAATGCTTAATAATTTTACAACCCTGAGCAAGTCACTTACCCTCTGTTACCTTAGTTTCCTCATAATAATATAGGGCAGTGATGGCAAATCTGATGGCACACAGAGTGTTCTCTGTGGGCACTTAGCCATACTCCCCTAGCATTTATTACTAGAAAGGCAGAGGGATTTGGGCGGAGCTTCTCCCCTCTCCCTCTCCACTGTGCCTGATGACATTTTTTCACAATCTTGGTTCCTCCTCCCAGCAGCCCAATGGGAGCACTTTCTCCATCCTCTGTGTGGGATAAGGGGGGTATGGGGCACACCTGATACTAGCTGGGGGAAGGGGCTAGGTGCTTCCTCTGGGGAGTGTGGTGAGTGCAGGGCACAGCTCTCTGTCTCCAAAGGGTTTGCCATCACCAATATAGGATATCTCCCAGGGTTGTGGCAGGGCTCCAATGGGATAATATTTATAAGGTCCTTAGCATAATGCCTGGCACTTAATAGGTCCTTTTCAAATGATTTAAAACAAAAATTGTATATCAACTGTAGTTGTTATTCAAACCTACTTATCAAAAATTCATTTTCCATGTCCTGAAATAATTATGAAGATTTAGAATTTGAACCATACTTTGGGAGTTGAGTGAGTTTTGGATAAATCATGAAAGCACCATGAGCAAATATAAGATTAACAGATAATTATGGCATGTATTAGATAATTTACAATAGAAATTAAATTATTGAGGCCTGTACTGTCTTTTTATTATTTTAGATGAATAGTCATTATGTATTTATTTTATAACAATTTAATAGTAAAAACTAAGATTTAATAATTATTATTATTGAAATTAATTGTTTCAGAGAAACATGAATTTCCTCATTTTGTATAGTGCTCTGGATGTGGAAGAAAATGTATAAGTAAAACTATGTAATTTCTTATCCAGGCTAATTTCTTTTCATTTCTTTGTAGGGGTAGGTGTAATTCCCAGATCAAGGTCATACTTCTTTTGTTTAATGTTCATTTCCTTTATGTGATTTATCCCAGTTTGGGGATGTTTTCCATCCCAAATTAAATTTTTCATTGAAATTTCCTTTGAAAAGTCATAAAAACTGGTTAATGAACTTGCCTTGTTACTTTATGTTCATTTCTGGGTTGTATCTCGCTTTTTCCCTTCAGCCCCAGGCATTGCTGTCTACTCAATACTTTCTACCCCAATAAAGATGGAATAAGATGACGTATTATTTTTTAAACATAAACCACACATGACTCAGGCTCAGTAATTCACCCGCTCTCACTTGATCAATGAATTATTAAGTCTGACATCAGTCAGTGCCAGTTGTGTATTTTTGATAAACCATAGTTGTCTGGCATGTATTGTAACATCTGTATATTTCACACCAGGGGCATCTGTCTTTTTCCAAGGAAAAGATGAGGAGCATGCCAGTCATACAAGTAGGAAAAACAGATAGTAGTGATACCAGTTATCACCCTAAATACAGTGTGTCTTTTTCAATATCATAACATATGACACATTTGGATCAATTGTTAATCAGTAGTCAACATAGTTTTTATAGAAAATATGTATACAATATCCATTTAACTCAAAAAAACGAATTTAATATTTAGAACATCAATCCTAACAAACATTACTTCTCATATTTATCTCAAAATTTTGTTTTATTTGTTGTGATATTGTGTGTTCCACTATCTTTTTTGCAGTTTCAAGTTTTATATTAAATTTTATTTGTAATGAAATCTAGGTTCATTTGGAACATTATTAAAATATTAAAATTCATAGGACTATTGAATCTTAGATTTGAAAAGGTTATCTAATCTGTCCCAAATATGTTATAATGCATTTCAACATTGAATACAAACTAAATTATAATTTGGAATAAATGATTTTTTCCTCAAAATAATGCTCTAAAATTATTTTGGACATATCAAATTTTGACTTTTGTAACATTGATTATATAACATTGATTTAGCTATAAACAGTCAATATGGTGGTATAAAAAACTTTTCCCTGGAAACCTGGTATTTTTAAGTGTGAGAACTCCCCACTTGAGTCAGTATATTGATACCTGTTACCTCCAAGATTGATATTAAGTGCTACATCATCCATTCAATCTTTCTAGAAACCCTGTATAAAAGTATATATTAAAATTCTTCATTTTCTCAGTCTTTGAGAATCCTCCTATTCACTTAATCATTTTTAGTGATTTAATGATAACTTTCATTACAGATGTTGGTGACCATGTATCATTCTTATCCAATTAGATTATAAGTTTCCTGTGGGCAGTAAGTACTTCATTTTTTATCTTTGAATCTATAATACTTAGCAGAATATCTTGTTAGGTATTTAATAAATGTTTCTTAATTCAAGTTACATTCAATTGAAATACAAAGCTGTATGTGAAAATACTTGGAAAAATATTAGACACTGTTAAAGTATTAATGTTAATTATAATGATTATTATTTTTATTATCAAAAGCATTCAATCAACTCTTTTTAAATACTATTTTGTTTAACAAGAATTCTGTCATTAATTCTTTGGATATTTGTTTCCCAAATAGGATGCAGCTACCTAACAATATACAAGATATTGTTCACAAATATTAGCCAAATGATAAAAGTGAGGTACTATGGAAAATCAGAAGTGCCCAAATCAGAGCTACAAAATAAATAAAAAAGGGTTTGATAATTTACATAACAAAAGAATTCTTGACAGCATAAATAGAATCATGATAATATTTTTTATATAACTAGTCCCCCTTGTTGAAGGCAGCTGACAATACACAAAACCATTAGTGAGTTAGGGGAATGTTGACCCCAAAAATGTGAAGACTTCTCCTGGTGGAATGGATGGATGAGAACAATTTGTTCCAAAGGCCATAAAGTCATGTAAAGTATGTCCCATGGAGTATTTAAAGTTGGTCAAATATTGAAGACAAAAGGTCATCCATTGCATCCTGGACCATAAATAATCATCTAAATATTTGTCTTGTCTTTTGTGACTTCAATGACTTAGGGAAGAGAAAGTGAATTTGACAATTTTGCACAACTCTGACTCAATTAAATTTTATCCAGGTACAAATCAAGACACCAACCCATGGTGACTTTAGTCTTCTTCAAAAACAAAGAATGAACAAGAAGAATAACATTCCCCTGCTGAATTTAAAATATAGTTTTATTTGCAAAAAATCAATTAATCTCTAATATCTGTATTTTCTACTCAACAGATTTTAAATAGCATAGAATTCATGTCCAAGCCACAGCTTTACTAGTCTTAAACAATTATTCAGATATTTCAAGAAAAAATATTCTATGAATTTGATTAAATGATCATCAGAGAATGCATGTTTTTCTGTCATGATTTGTTTTATTGATTGATTTTGAATTAGAACCATAATGCTGAATGATTTGTAAAGATGCAGAATCATGTCTTGCTTTTTTGTCAACAGTGAGACTTCTAAAAAAGACAGGAACTCAAACTTTACTTAATAAAAGCAGAGTCATTGCCCATGTCCTTCAAAATATTTCTCTTTCAAATGCTCAGATGTCACCTCTTTTATAAAGATGCCCTTCATAATTTGGTAATATTCTTTCCCTCTTCATTTTCCTTGGAATGTGGCCATTTGTTTGGATATTTTTTCCATACCTTTCAACCTAAATAGAACATTAGCTCCTTGAGGTCAAAAACTGTTTATTTTGTTCATCTTAAAACCCAGTACAATTCCTTACACATAATAAGAATTTAAACATTTTTTAAATTGTTTAGAGTTAAATTTGAAGAATGAAGCTGCATGTCTACAAGGGTGAAGTGGAGGTTGGAAAAGATTATCTGGGAGCCTTTTTATTTTATGTGACAATATTCACTGCTATAATTCTTAACCTTCTTTTGTATGTTTTAGGGTCCTAGATTATCAGTATAATTATTCTAATATTTCAACAACTTAATAAAAATTAAGTACAATGGAAAGAATGTTTGATTGGGAGTCAAGATGCCTGGGGTTGAGTCACAACTCATGCCCTTGGTCAAGCTTATCACTGAAGGCCTCTGGGCCTCAGTTTCCTTATCTGAAAGATGAAGAGGTTGGACATAGATATTCTCTAAGGTCCCTCTCTGTCTTATATATTCCAAGATCTAATGAGACCAAGAATAGTATAGACTAGCATGTTATTCATTGCTTATTATTAAAACAGGCCATCTAAATATAAACTATGAAATTCAATTTCTATGAAAAAAACTTGTTTGACACTGACATGTATAAGAAGCTATTCAACTTTTCTTTGAATTTTACTGTCACCAATGTAGACTAAATGAACTCTATTCCTGATTAAGAACAGACTTTGTGATTCAGGTATTACTTCAATAGGAAAAAAAATTCAGTTTTTTTCTCTCTCCCTCTTCTGCTCTCTCCCATCCCCTGCTTCTGTCTCTGTCTCTGTCTCTGTCTCTGTCTCTGTCTCTGTCTCTGTCTCTCTCTGTCTCTCTCTGTCTGTCTGTCTGTCTGTCTCTCTGTCTGTCTCTCTTTCTCTCTCTCTGTCTCTCTCTCTGTCTGTCTGTCTCTCTCTGGTTTCTCTCTTATTCCCACATACATGATATATATATATATATATATATAATGTTATATATATACAGCTTATGCATATATACACACAACTCATGCATATATACATATGCATGCATATATACACACATATGTATGTATATTACTGTAATAATAAATGTAAAGTGGAAAACTAGCCAATGCCTTCAGATATGACTTAGCAACATCAATAATGGCAATTAATTGACAGTAATCTGTTAATAATTAGAAAGTGCTTGTCACACTTTTTCAAATATCTTTTGTTACTAAAAAAGCAGAGTTTATCATCTAGGGCTTTTAAAAAATTTGTTTTGCATTACATTTCCCTTTATTTTCAAGAGTAAAGTCAAAAAGGGTTAAGAAGCTGCACAAAGCAAAAAAAAAATGATGGACTGGATGAAAACACATAGTAAAATGGAAGGATATAAAAAAGCAGAGGAATGTGACTGGGGAATAATAAAATGGGAGAGAAGTTAAACCACTGACCCTTGTCGACAGTGAAAAGCGGGAGATTAGAAAATGTTTCATGCTAATTTCCATGGAGATTTCTTTAATTTATCGAAAATTACTTTCTTCTGCTTTGATTTGTCCAACTGCCTGCCCCCTCACAGTTTTTTCGGGGTGGTCCTACCCGTCACGCCATGCTGAATATGGGCCTCATGTGCCCCACACTGGGCCCAAGCGTCGTGAGATTACTGAAGCGGCTCTGACGTCTCTATCAGCTTGCGCCACCACAATGCCCTTTTCCCTTTCTCTCCCTTACTACAAACCCCTCTTCCCCTCACTACCCCTCACCCTCACCCTCTCTCTCTCTCTCTCTCTCTCTCTCTCTCTCTCTCTCTCTCTCTCTCTCTCTCTCTCTCTCTCTCTCTCTCTCTCTCTCTCTCTCTCTCTCTCTGTTTCCTCCTCCCTCCCTCCTCTCTCCCTGTCACCTTTCCTCCCTCCCATTTCATTCTGCAGCTGAGACTTAGGATTCTTGTCACATGATGGCTTCATCTGGGCCCCTTGCTGAAGCATTTTCACTTTCCTCCTGATCCTTTCAGCAAGGGTCTCTTTGCTGCCTGGCATATCAAAGGAGATTTGTGGGTCACTGAGCCATGGACACAGAATATAAAGTCATCAGCCTGCTTGGCACCACCTCTATCATTGACCACATTTATCTTTCTAGG